>NW_026126923.1:0-120401 GCF_943737965.1 Phodopus roborovskii | reverse complement strand
CATTTTCGATTGTGTTAGTGTCTTTGTCAAAAGGACTACTGAGCTTATCCTCTGAACTGTGTAACTGTGCGTTGGGACAGTGATATGCAAGTGTTCGCTGGGCAGTGCTAAAAATGTTCCCATTCCCCCTTGACACCAGGCCTTGAGTTTCCACCTGACCTCAAACAGTAGTCAAGTAAGTAGGCCCTGTCACAGAGACAAGCTGACCATGGGACTCACTAGGCCTACTCGGTTACTGTTTGACATTTTGTGTAAAGAAAAGAGAGGAACAGAGACAAAGACAGAGAGACAGAGGCAGTGACAGAGACAGAGACATAGAGAAAGAGGTATTTTATAACCTCTGATGCTTGGTCTAGTATTCCAATAGACAGACAGAGGGACAGAAGGAGAGAAAGAGGATGGATAGATGGATGAATAAATGAATCAAAAAGTGGTCAGAGAGATAGGTGGGCTAATGGTGAGAGGAATTGTAGAAGGATGGGTGTGTGAAAGGAGGAAGGAGGGGTAGGGTGGCAGAGAGGCTGGTTGGGGAAAGGAGGGTGGCTAGCGGAAGCACAGTTGCAGAGACATGAATCTCATATCTCTCACTGACCTGATGCTGAGGTCTGGCCTCCCACAGGGAGTTTCCTGGTCCCCTGGTCATGCTCATTGTAGAGGGGATGCTGCTCTTGTACCTGGAGCTGGCTGTGGGGCAGCGCATGCGGCAAGGCAGCATCGGTGCCTGGAGGTGCCCCTACCTCAGTGGTGTCGGTATGTGGGGACCCTTCTCAGATCCTCTGACAGAGATTTTGTGGGTTTCTGAGCATCACTGGTATGCATGGGCTGGACCTGTGACTGGATGAACCAACTCCCAAAGAGGGCTACCATGGAGCTCGGGCAGAGAGGGCCCTGGATTCTGGCCCTCATGGTACCCCATCCAACCCCCAATGAAACTTCCACCTTAGGGCATCTCCACTCTGGACCTCAGCTTGGTATTCTCTGACTGGCTGGACATAGCATTCATTTCGTCCCCAGCTACCTATCCTCTGGGGATGTACACAAATGCCACCCCCTGCTTAATGTGTGCCTGGTGCTGAACATGGCATGCGAGTGTGAGGTCATTTCATCTTCACCACACCACTTGGGGCGTTGGGGCATCATGGCTGATACCTGGGATGCAAAAGCCAAGCATCTATGTGGGTATACCAGGTGTGGCCTACTGCACCCTTCCAGAGTGACCTTCAGTCACTGTCCCCTAAACCTCACGGGGGTGATTCTCCTAGTTTGTAAAAGACCAGGATCTAGAGCCATCAGAGTTCATACATGTTCTGTGTACTTTTCATGTCCAAGAAAGGGAAGCAGACAGGAAGCCTGAGCCATTGTTTAGGAATGAGAGGGGTCCACCTGATGTGACCTCCTGCATCTTTGGAAGAAATATGTTCGAGGGTATTAGAACTCATCATCTTCAAACTGCCTCCTCATGATGAAGAGCTATGAAGGCCATCCAGAGTGTGCTGAGGCAGCAATGTATGCTGTATATTGGAAAACAGCCAGCCTGCCTGGCCCCTTGGGCACTGACATGCACTTACTGGCCTGAGTTCCCAGTGGAGTGGGAGGAGTTGCTCTGTAATGCTATTGATACCTGTATAGTCTGCCACATGCAAAGTCAACAACACACAACTCTTCTGGTTATGTGCGGATGACAGGGTTGACAACACTCCCAAGTAAACTCACTTTAGAGCAACCTAATGACAAACTCTCACTTCTCACAGTGATATTCTCTGTGGGACCTGCTAAAGATCAGACCAGGCTGGGGGTAAGTGTTGTCTGTCTGTCACCTCCTGCCAGTGGATGGGGCTGGGGGAACTCCACCTCCAAAAGGAGCAAGTTCACATCAGGCATGTAGTTGGCCCTTCTCCATAGCTCTGCTGGGTAGTTTGGGAAAGCTCTGAGCTTTTAGTTTGCTCTTTGGAAGGAGGATAATGCTTTTGTGTGAACTAACTGCACACAAAATACTGAGCTAGGACCAGACACTTAGATGTCAAAAAAAACCAATACTGATCTACCATCTCAGATGATCAGAGTTGAGGGTAGTAATTCTCAAGAAGATGTCATAGGTGTAGTATCAGGTCTAATGAAAGCCTAAAGGAATAGTGTTTTGTTTGGGGATGTCACCATAGTTGTGTCATTCAAGTCCCGCTGGTTAAATTACACACATCTGATCTTCAGCATGGCCCTCTGCTTTGCTCAGGTGTTGCTAGTGTGGTGGTCTCCTCCTTCCTCTCAATGTACTACAACGTCATCAATGCCTGGGGCTTCTGGTATCTCTTCCATTCCTTCCAGTAAGCCAACCTCTGGCCAGAGCAAAAGCAAAAGGGTAGAAAATGAGGGCCACTCACCCAAGTGGGGAGCTGGTAGAGATGAGAACGCCAGCCTCAGGGTACCCTCTCAGTGAGGGAGCGTGATGGGAGCCACAAGCCAAGCGAGGGATGACAGAATCCTGGATCCACTACTTGTGACAATGGTAAGCCAAACTATGCACTGTGTGTGTGTGCGTGCACATGCGGGGGGTGTTTGCATGTGTGTACACACATGTGCACACTCTTTTCTCTGAGGAGCAGGTCCACAGCACTCACTTGGAACATCTACAGGAATATTTTCAATGACAAGCATTTTAAACAGTGCATTATCTAAATTCTTGTTACTGATATTCTGGAAGGGTCTAGGCTTTGGGAAAATAAATAAATGCCACAATTCCACACTGAGCGCTGGAATGTTCCTCTTCACCAGTCATATTCTATCCCACCCCACCCCCATCTTCATCCTTTTTACTCTGAGAGACTCTAATCCCACTGCCTCCATATCAGCCTCTTTCCAGATGGAAAAGAAGAGAAGGACCCAGGAATTACCACTCTAATATCCATGCATTCCATACTTCACAAAATCCCCTTACCTCTGCAGTAAATCCTCTCCCAAGGTCATAGGATAATGACACAGCAGACCTTCACTTGGACGTCTATGGGCCAATGCAGGTCCCCGAACATATAAATCTACACTGGCATGGCCATATACACGACATAAGAGCTTTTGTTCAATCCCACGAGCTACAAGTGACTCTACAGGACTCTACTTTATGGGAGGGTGTCAGTTCTTCTTAGCGGGTACCTTTAGCCAAGCAAATGTAAGGACCCTATCTTTACCTTCTGATGCAGATGAAGGGGAGAAGAAACTGAAAATCTCTCAGTTGTTCCATGCCCAGAGCTTCTTCATGTAGCATGTTCATTGGCAGGAATATTATAAAATAAAAGGTAAAAACAAAAACAAACAAACAAAAAAAAAAAACCTGAAGTCAAGCTCATCTCAAGCAAAGGACCCCAGAGGCATCCTCTGATTTGAGCCAAATATGTGAAACAGTGTGAGTTAGAGTGGCCTCAGCAGAGGGCCCAGAGAATGTCGGCTAGGAACTGAGCTTAGAGGGCTTCTATTCTTAGCTGGGACATGCTGCTGGTTCCATCAGATACCACAGTGTCTCCCTCCTGTGGCCAGTCCATCCAAATGGGCTCACTGTTCAGATTCTAACTCAAATGCGTTCACAGCTTTGTTTTTAAATTATTTTTAAAGTTTATCTTATTTATTTTTATGTATATGGGTGTTTTCACCTGAATGTCTATGTACAACATGCATGCCTGGTGCCTGCAGAGGCCAGGAGAGCGTGTCAAATTCCCTGGGACTAGAGTTACAGAAGGAGGCCATCCTATAGTTAATGGGACTCCTAACCTGGGGAAAAACAGCCAGTACCCTTAACTAGTGAGCCATCTCTCGAGCCTACAACTGGTTTTGAACAGGGTAGCTACAAGGATCTGGAAAGACTAGGCCAGGAAGCCTCTGATCCACTGTACTCTGTTGTTTCGTGCAGAAGCCCAGGCTAGCCCATATTTTCAGGACAAGATTGTGAAGCACTCCTGTCAAAGATGCTTTCTATCATCCCACCAAGCCTTGGCTGGCCTTTCCTTGACTCTCTCTGTTGATTCTCACTTCATTCCCAAGGGTCCCCTGCTGTGGTCTGTCTGCCCACTGAATGGTAACCGCACAGACTGCGATGAGGAGTATGAAAGGCTTCGTCAATGCAGTACTTCTGGTGCAGGAAAACACTCAACATCTCACCATCCATCCAGGAGGATGGAGGAGTGCAGTGGGAGCCAACACTGTGCCTCATCCTGGCCTGGCTGATGGTGTATCTGTGCATCCTGAGGGGGCACTGAGTCAACCAGCAAGGTGTGCTAGGGAGTGTGATGGGACTGGGCTCTGGTCGATGCTAGAGCTGTCTCTTGCTGTCGAGAGTAGAGGCTCAGTGGGTCAGAGAAGGCATGGATGGTGTTATTAAAATGTCCCTGTACTAGCTGACAGTGGAGGGTGTCAGAAGTGATTAAAGTTGTAGCACTGAATCTGAGTAAACACCAGGCCCCAGCCAGTTCTGACACTCACCTGTACCAGGTCATTTCATGGAGATATTCAAACACCCTGCTATTCAGTCCTTCCACCTCAAATGCCAGAGCTATTATTCTGTGGAGAGAACCTCAACATCAGACTAGCCAGCCTCTGGGGACTTTGTGTGTAGTTGGATTTGGGGTCCCATTTCAAAGTGCTTTTCAGGAAATCAATACTACCCAGAACTGTTGGGTTCTCCCTGGTTTTTTGTTTTGTTTTGTTTTGTTTTGTTTGTTTGTTCTGTTGTGTGGTATGGGTTTTTAGTTCTTGTTTGGCTTTATTTGCAAAGTGTCTCCTTATGTACTTCAGGCTGGCATGGCTTGGTGAACGGCCCAAGTTGGCCTCAAACTCAGTGATCCTCATGACTCAGCCTTCTGAGTGTTGGGATTTTAGGCCACAGATATGTCCAAATACCCAGCAAAGGCCTTTTATTTGCCTAAGCTCGTTCTTTCTGTTGAAATGCCCAGGTTTCCAATCCTAGGGCTGGAGTATCTGCTGTATTTCCATCACTCATACCTGTTTCAAGCTGGGGTGAATGCTCCATACTCAGCTATTCAGCAAAGCACAAATCCATAGTTGATCACGGTGTCTTATTCTTGTAACAGCCCCTCAGAGTGAATACATGAGGTCACTCCCAAAAGGCTTAGATAGGCAAAGTATTCTTCACAAATTCACAGCCAGGGACTGCACACTCAGGACATAGACCAGATTTACTCCAAGCTCTTCCCATCTTATTGGTGAAATGCAGCATGAATGTTCTCTTCACATCTTTTGTGACTTAGTCATTTACAATTTGTCTTCTTCTGAGAATCCCATGAGACCCCTGGGCTCTCACTCTTCTGATCACCTGCCTGCCTTCTCCAGTATTGACATGTTTGTTTGCTTTTGTTCTTTCATGAGGCATCAAGCTTAGAACAGCCTATGTCATTGAGATACCCCATGACAACACCAATGTTGTGCATGGCGTGACATTTCACATTGTTTTCTAAGTCCCCATAGTGGCCAGCCCCACATAGTCATCTTAGCCCCCACAGCACTTTGCCTCACAGCTGAGCAGAATCTGGGTGTTCTTTCTCGGGGGAGCTCAGATTCTGCAGCATCTTCTCTGTCCCAACCTAGACCAAGCATGATCCAAAAGATCTAAAAGAGCGATGTCTGTACCCTTAGATATTAAAGCAGTCCTTTCCTCTCCAGGCCTCTTATAGTTGTGAAGCAAAGTCGTTCTGGACATTATTCTCCTCTGAAGTTTTACTTACTGGTCAGTGTTATTTCTCCTGATAGGTTAAGCTAAAAAGCTAGATCACATATCCAGCCATCCTTCCCACAAGAAAAAGAGAAGGAAGCCACTTTGTGAGGACTCTAAACATCCCATAAAACACACGGACCACTGGCGGGGTAGAGGGAAGTCCAGAGCTTTCCCCAAATGTCTTCTAAGTGCCCAGTGTTATGGACCGGGATCAAGACCTCCACCATGCCCCTGAATTTCTTTCACATCACTGGCAAAAAGACTCTTATCCATTTGCATCTCACCTGGTTTGACATATTAGATATTTGGGTAAATTCACTAACCCCCTAAATGTGTAAGCAGCCATGGTAAACATATATCCCACTTTCTCAGTGTCCTTCTGACAGTCTAAGAAGTTCATGAAGTATGGTGCCATGCCAAGGAAGAAATGGAAGTCTGAATTAATTCCAAGCATATCAAGATATGGGTTACTAGCTGGGTTTCTCAGGGTGGATCTAAGTATAAAGAGATTGATAAACAAAACCAACCTTGTGAAAAGTTTTGTTTCGTTTTGTTACTGTCTATGAATCTAGGCAAAATCCCTTAGTTTTATGCCCATTTTGTTTTTTATTTTATTTTGGAATATAATATTCTGCATGCCTGAAAGGGCCTGATGCTTTGATACAAGTATGAAACACATAGCAGCTAGACCAATGCCACTAACATTTCTTTCTCCTCATACATGAATTATATATACATTTTTTTACTCTTCTAGTTATTTTTATGTATTATGGATTCTTGTAGATTAGAGTTACCTATAGTGCTGGGCAAGGAAGCAATGATTTCTGCTTCTAATTCCTGTATTTTGGTGACTCTTGTCTAACCTCTGTCTTCCTTAAGCTGCCTTTCCCATCTTCTTGGAGGTTCATTTGCCACTTTCTACAAATGAGTGCAAAAATGCATTATTTGTCTATGATTTGTTTATTTACCATGATGCCTGAACTTGTCTATACCTTTCGTGTGACAAGATTTCATTCTTTTATGGCTAAGTAGTATTCCTTTGTGGATACATACCATGTGATTTTTATATTTCACTAACCTTAAATGGTTTTATATCCTAGATTTTTTTTAAGGAATATCACAGTAAAAATGAGAGTGCTCTTTATATCCTTGACACATGGCTTTTAAGATCCCTTTGCAATAATATCTAATTGTGGTTTTTATTTGTATTCCTTGAAGATTAATGATGCTGAATTTTTGTTCTATATATTTGCTGGCTATTTGTGTCTTAATTTTTTAAATGTATTTATTTTGTGACACATATGAATATTTTGCTTGCATGTGTATGTGTATGCCACATGTATGTCTGACACTCATAAGGGATAAGAAGAGGGCTATGACTTGGTGGTTATGAGTTGCCAGGTGGATGCTGGAAACTGAACCCAGGTCCTCTGCAGGAACAGCAGGCGCTCTTAACCACTGAGCCAACCCTAAAGTCCCCTCATGTCTTTTTAAATAATGTCTAGTAGCCCATTTCTTTGCCCATTTTTTAAGGTGGACTCTTTGCTCTCGAGTTGTTTTGGCCTCTGAATAAAAAAGAATAAGGGAATGAGAGGTATTGGCAATAAAACTGTGAAAATATTAATGAAAGATGTCAAGATGACTCCAGGAAAGGAAAGATATATGGAGCAGAAGATGTCCTAGTTAATTTTCTGTTCCTGTGAAGAGACACTATGTTCTATGTACTCTGTACTCTGTACTATGTACTATGTACTCTGTACTATGCTTATCCAAAAAGAAGAATTTAATGAGACTTTGCCCACAGTTCTTTGAGTCTATGATTGTGGCAGGAAGTGTGGCAGCAGGCAGGCAGGAAGAATGCCTGCTTATATCTAATCCACAGGCAGGAGGCAGAGGGAGGGGAAGGGGTGAATGGAGAAGGAGGGAGGAGGTAGGAGATGGGAGAAAGAAAGAGAGAGATTGGGTTCAACCTGGGCTCCCTCAGTGGCATACGCACTCCCTTCAACAAGGCCACTTCTACTAACCTTCTAAAATAGTTCGACCCACTGTGAACCAAGGGCTCAAATATATGAGCCTGTGGGGGCCATTCTCATTCAAACCATCACAGAGTTGGTATTATTATTATTATTATTATTATTATTATTATTAAAGTGTACATACTACCCAAGACTATTTTACAGATCCAGTTCAATCCTTACCAATAATAATATTCATAGAATCAGAAAAAATTTTAAAATCTACATGACACTATTGAATAAAGAAACGAAACTGAAGTCATATTAATACCTGATTTTAAGTCTGTCTACAATGTGTCTGGTATTGGCTTGAGAAAAGACAAGGAGACAAGTAGAACATAGTAAGAGTACCTGGAAAACCACATATTTCTGTCAAAGACACCACGAGAATACATTGGAAAGCCATCAAATCAATTGCTGATGCTAGATCCACATCTCACATGCTGTACAAAAGTCCAAAGTATGAAAAGTCTAAGGAAATGAGAAACATGAAGACCAGATTTTAGTGTACCTATGTTTTGGGATAAGACCCAGAAAACTTGCAACAAAAGTAAAAACCAGTAAGGATTACATCAAAGAAAGAACTTTCTGTGCAATAAAAGAAATAGTCAATATCATGAAGAAATATTTAGGAACTCACACACACATTCACAGAGTAAAGGGGGAGACTTAAATAAATAATATTGTTTTGTTAGCAGTTTACTAGTAATGACAATTTTAAAATAGTAAATACATAAAACCAAATTTAATTATGGCATTTTAATACATAAGTATCATTGCTCCTTATTCTTATTACCACTCTCTCTATCCTCCCTCTTTACCCCTTCTTTCTGGTATAATTTTAGAGGAAAATACATGTTTGAGGTGTAGAATAGAGGAATTACTATAAAAGTGCAAAAGAATAGTCATAAAAGCTGCTCAAGTACGATGATTGTGGTTGATACATTGTTTATGAACTAATAAAAGCAATGAAGATCAGAAGCAAAGCATCTAGGCTACCAAAGGCACAGGTCCTGTACCAGGGCTGGAGAGATATTATCCATAGCAAGCTGGAGACAAATTGCTGAACTAAATCATGAATGCCCTGCTCCTATCTTATATATTGATGCTGGGGTTTAAAGCTGTGAGCTCTGTTTCTCTTTTAGACTGATTCACTTCTCATGTAGCCCTGGATGGCCTTGTAAATCTAACATTAAGTATTTTGGTTTTTATGTTTTCTTACTCTCTGTTGTTGACTGTGGCCTTCTCTTGTGGCTCACCTTTTAGTTAAACTCTGTAGGGATATGGAAGAGTGTTATCTCTCCCTCCGTCTTTGTTCCAGGGGATTGGGTTTTGATTTAGGAACATGCTTTCTCTCATTCACCTAACTCTGTCAGATAATTTCCTTTGTGAATGTCTTTGCATATCTTCTATTACATTGCTATTGTAAATAGTGTCTTTCTCCTTATTTCACGGTTGTTTATGTTGGTGGCAGAAGAAACAAACATTTTTATGTTAGTCTTGTACCTTGAAATCTTGATGCATTTTCCTAATGAATTCTCACAACTACAGATTGCTTCTGTTTACTCTATAAACTATCCTATAACCTATTTGGATATGATTTAGCACATTTCTTTTCAGTGTCTGTATTTCAACCCTTTTTTATTGTGGTTTCACTATTATTACTGATTTTATTGGAGTCTCAGGCACAATTGTTTTCCTGTACTTTGAACACAGTGAAATTCCAAGTGTTAGGTGAACACTCTGACTAGTTCTTTGATTTACTATAAAGGCTTTCCAGACTGCTTTTTAGAGGATCTTTCAAGGCCAGGATAAAGTTTCCATGGCCTTTGCTTGTGGTTAGGTTAGGGAGTAGTTGAGTTGGTTTTTTTTGTTTGTTTGTTTGTTTGTTTTGTTTTGTTTTGTTTTCTGGGGTTTACCATTGTCCACGGAGAGATACAACACTTTCCTCTTTTTGCTTGTTGTTCTAGTTAGAGTAATAATTGCTATGAGGGAAGGCCATGACCCAAAGCAAGTTGGGGAGTGAAAAGGTTTATTTGGCTTACACCTCCATCAGGAACTCAAGGTAGATTCCTGGGTAGATAAGAACTGATGTAGAGAGGCCACAGAGGGTTGCTGCTTACTGGCTTGCTCATGGCATGAGATCAGCTTACGTTCTTTAAGAACTCAGTACCACCAGGCCAAGGATGGCACCAGCCACAATGGGCTGCTCCCTCCCCATCACTAATTAAGAAAATGCCCTGCAACTTATGGAAGCATCTTCTCAGTTGTGGTCCCCCCCTTTCAGATAACCTCCTAGTTTGTGTTAAGTTGACATAAAACTAACCAGCACCATTGTAAAGCTCTGAGCCCTGCCTATAGGATCTATAGCCTGACCCTCCATTCCTGCACAACACAGACACGCAGATGCTGACACCCAGGATTCGAGATCTAGATCCCACTTGTGCATCTATGGCTCCTAGTTCTAAACTTTGGCATCCATTCAGTTTCCTTCTTTTGGTTCTGACACTTAAGTTTTTCCTCCTTTTTTTTTTTTTTTTTTTTTTTTTTTTTTGAGATTGGCTTTATGTCCAAGATGTTATAATTACTAATTTTATTTTATTTTATAGTTTTAAGAATTATTTCTTTCCCCCTGCTCCTGCCATTCTCTCTCTCTCTCTCTCTCTCTCTCTCTCTCTCTCTCTCTCTCTCTTATTTCCTTTCCTTTCTAGTATATTTCTCTACTGTTAGAAATTTGGACTTTCATATCTCCTTCCGGTATGTGCCAGACCTGGTTCCCCTCTTCCATTTTAAACATTATCGTCATGCAGTTCAGGCCCTTTGAGCCTATAACTTTCTAAATACCGCAAACTTAGGATGCACAAGGCACTGAGATCAGTCTCTGGCTCCAGGGATGGACACACACACACACACACACACACACACACACACACACACAATTTTATTTGTAAATACTCTTTCTTGCATTCCAGCTATCTTTGGGAGAGAGGAACTAGCTTTTAAAATACCTTCCTGTGGGGCTAAAGAGATGGTTCAGCAGTTAGAAAAGCTTGGTGTTCTTCCAGAAGACCGGAGTTTAGTTCCCAACACTCACATCAAGTACTTCAAAGTCAACTCCAGAGAATCTGATGTTTCCTTCTGGCCTTGTGGGCACCTGCACAGACATGGTACAAAACATGTACATATACATATACATGTATATATACATATAACTAAATAAATCTTCTTTTAAAATATTGTTCTATAAGGCAAGTTTGTTTTATCTGGGGGTGGAGAAGGATGTCTGCTCAAGACAGAGTTTCTCTGTGTAACACCCTGGCTGTCCTATAACTTATTTTGTAGACCAGGCTAGCCTTGAACTCACATAGATCTGACAGTCTCTGCCTCCTGAGTTCTGGGATTAAGGTTTGAGCCATCTTGCCTGGAAAGGGCAAGTTCTAAGATTGTAAATTTTGTTAGATTTTGCTTCCCATATAAACATATGTTTTTGGCCCCATTTGTTTTCTTTCTTTCATTCTGTATTTCTTATTTTTTATTTGTCTGCTTGTTTACTTGCTTGCTTCTTTTGAGGCAGGCTTTTTCTGTGTAGCCTAGACTCTCCTGGAACTTCCTCTGTAGACCAGGCTGGCCTCAAACAGAGATCTGCCTGCCTCTGCTTCCTGATTGCTGGTATTAAAGGCGTATTCTATCACTGCCTGTCAATGTATAACAGTCTTTTTAAACATTGTTTTATGTGTATTTTGTCTACATGAACCATGTGCATTCCCAGTGCCCATAGAAGTCGGAAAATGCTGTCAGATCTCTGGAATCAGAGTTAGCCACTCTATAAGCCACTGTGGGTACTGGGAATTGAACCCAGGTCATTTGGCAGAGCAGACAATGAATGCTCTTTTCTCCTTGAAAATCTTCATTTAGATTATGTTAATCTTTTCCCCTCCTATTCCACAGGTCTTATAACTTTTTTTCATATTACACTATCCATGTCATCATTTCTTTGGGTCATCTTCTATGTTGTTAAAAGGGAATCTGAGGTAGTTTAATGAGAATGTCCCCATAAACTCACATGTTTTAAATACTTGTTTCCCTAGCTGGTAGAACGGTTTAGGAAGGATTAAGAGGTGTGGCCTTGTTGGAAGAGTGTGTGTCTTTCTGCCTGCCTTTCTGCCTGACTGCTGCCTGCCTGCCTACCTGCTGCCTGCATGCCTGCCTGCCTGCCTGCCTTTGCCTGCTCTATGTCTTTCCTCATGATGATCATGGATTCTAACCTTCTGCAGCCCCAAATTAAACACTTTCTTTTTAATAAGAGGAAGACAAAATGTTGGGTACTAAGGGGTGGGGCATTGCTGTGACAGGAAGCTAGCCATGCTGCTTTTGGAAGGAATATGGAAAACCTGGGGAAATTGGATTAGGAAAGCTGTTGACTGCTATAAGCAGGGCTGAATGGACATCCTAGTAAGAGCTTGGAGACAACAGTGCTAAGATCATTGAGGGGCTGGATGCTTAGCTCAAGAAACTTCAGAGGGCAACAAAATTAGTGATAGTGTTAGAAACCATTCTTGTGGTGCTTGGGGAAAAATGAGGATGCTTTCTGCCTGAGGGCAAATTGAAATAGTTGGACTATTTTTTATAGGCAGAGGGATATTTCAAAACAGCCTAATATTAACTCTGTTGCATGGTTATTAGTAATCACATTCATGCAGAGCTACCATAAAAAATAATAAGCAGGGCAAAAGAAACACAAAATGTATAGTTTGAGGAGGGGAAAAAGCACCAAGAAATTTGATGTCTGTACTGAAAGAGATAAGGAGAGGCCTGTGTGAAATGGAATAAAGGGAGTGTTGTCTTTGGGTGAAGCACCCCACCCAGCTGAATTCCCAAAACTTGCATAAAGGAAAATGCCTTTTGTATTTCTATAAAGCTGCAATGGGGGAAAATGTTAATCAAATATAATTCAAGAAGGGGAACAGGCTCCAACCAAAATGGCTGAACTTGGCTTCATTGTCCGGTCATTCTGGCTTTAGATCCCTGAATGATACTGGAGTAAAGGAGTTATAGGAATCTTCCTCCGCAGTTAAGAAAATCCTCTGAAGCGAGGTGTTTGGCATGGGGAATCCCTTCAAGGAAACCAGAGAAGCTATATGTGAATTTATGAAAATGAAGCCTGGATTGCATTGGAGACCTCAAGATCTTGGAAATGTCAAAATTATAGACTTACCAAGAAGCTTGGGACCAAATCAAGAGAGAGAAGACACATGTTGTAGCCAGCGGAACTTGAAGGGGGAAGAGCCATCTAAGCCCATTGGCAGCAGATTAGAGCTATAGGATTTGGAGTTGCCCTCCTGAATTTCCATTTGCCTATTAGAAATAGATTAGAGTACAGGGATTTGAAGATTGCCCCGCTGGATTTCTGTCATGCCTTGCTCCAGTATTTTCTAACTATATTTCCATTCCTCCCTTTTGAAATGGTAATGGTATATTCTATGCTGTTTTACATTGAAGTTTATAATTTACTTTTTGATTTTACAAGGAGTTATAATTAAAAGTTGCCTTTGGGGGTCTCAGAAGAAACTTAAAATAGTGTTCACACCATGCAAGACTGTGGGGACTGTTAGAGTTGGACGAAGTCATTTTGCATTATGATATGGCCACAAGCCTCATGGCAGACAAGGTGGGGGGTGTGGTGGTTTGAATGAGAATGCCCCCATATGTGCATATGTTTGAATGCACTTGCCCCCCATTTGGTACAGTTCTTTGGGAAGGATTAAGAAGTGTGGCCTCATTGGTGGTGTTCTGATGCTGGCAGTGGGCCTGAGGTTTCAGAAGCCCAGGCCATTCCCAAATAGCTCCCCTCTGGTTCCTGTTTGCAGAAAGGGATATAAGCGCTCATGGGCCAACACCATGCCTTCCTGCCTGCTGCCATGTTCCTCACCATGATGGCCATGGACTCTAACCCTCTGTAAACATGCACCCCAAATTAAACACTTTATTTTCTGTGGCCTTGGTCATGGCATTTTGTCACAACAGAAAAGTAAGACAGAATCAATTTTCTCATAGATTTTAGTGGCTTGATTCTGTAGTTAGAAAACATACTGGGGCAAAATGAAATTCAGAATGTTCCCACCCTCACATGTGCAGGATATCAAAAAGAAAAGAAAAATTAAATATAGAAAGTGGAAATGAGGGGGGCTGGAGAGATGGCTCAGTGGTTCAGGAAACTATCCGCTTTTTCCAGAGGACATGGGTTCAATTCTCAGCACCCTGTAACTCCAAGCTCTAAAGGATCTCTCTCTCTCTCTCTCTCTCTCTCTCTCTCTCGCTCTCCTCGCTCGCTCCTTCTCTCACACACACACACACACCCCATGCATGCGAAAGCAAAACACCAATTCATATAAAATAAAATTTTAAAAAAGAAAATAGAAGTATACAGAGTGCTCATTGGGTAAAACTTATATTTGCATTCTTTGGAACCTTGTTTTAAGCAGTTGGCTACCTGGCTCTTAGAGGCTGGCTGATGTGATTAGCTTAAGGTTCACAGTGTACAAAGACATCTTTAGGTCAAACTACATTCTAAATTGAACAGAATTACACTGAGAAATAACTCCTGCCCACTAATTCTCTCTTCAACCATGTCAATTCAATATTAACATTACCAGTGACATTTTAAACCAATAATTATGTTAATCATTGAAAACACTATTTTAAGTCATTGATTCCAATTGTCTACAATGTGGTGCTTTCGGTGGTAGTCATGGGCAGGAAAGAGTTCAGAGTACCCCAGTAGGGTGTATTTTAACACTTGACATTGTTTAGAATTGGCGGCTCCTGCTAATAATAGTGAAATAATTGTTGTGTGATATCTAATATTCACTTAAAATGTTCAGTGTCATGTTATCCTCATCTGCTCCTGAAGCCTACTATTCCCCCTTTGCTTATACCATTTAGCTTATTTCATTTTTGTATCAGTCAATACAAAATTGTGTTGCTATAACCAAATACCTAACATGGTCATGAGTGAGGCACTTATTTTATTTCTGGATTGAAAGGCACAATCTAACATGGTGGAGAAGGATTGTACAATTCATGACAATAGACTCATGAGCCTAAGATTTTAACTATTGATGGACAAGGGAAGCAAAGAACAGACAGGAAATGACAGCGGGCTATACAATCTCAAGACACTTACCCAATGATCTACTTTCTCCAGTGAGAGCCCAGCTCTGAAAGTTATATGTGGTGATATATTACCCATGACTTATCAAAGCTTGCCTGAGGATTCAGAAAGCAAAGCCAGCCACAAGCTATAGAGGTCAGGCAATGGTGATACATACCTTTAATCCCAGAAACCATACTAGCTAGCCAGGCAGTGGTGGCACATGCCTTTGGGTGGATTTCTGGGAGTTCGAGACCTCCCAGGATACACTAGAGTGAATCAGTCTAAAAGATTTAACAGAGCTCATGCCTTTAATCCCTGCTCTAGAGAGGCATATGAAAGACAGGAATCCAGTGTCTCAGGCAGCATTGTGAGATTTAATCTCTAGCCACCCCGAGGATAGGCAGCAGTCTGAGGTTTGCTGGAGTCCTTGTGGAGATAGGATCGCCCCCTTTTGGACTGAGGTAGATGTGAGACCTAGTGGCTCAGCTGCTTTGCTTCTCTGACCTCAGCTTGAAGCTTGAACCCCAATATCTGTCTCTGGGTTTTTATTTTGGTGTTACAGTTACACACCTCTAAGAGTGCAGCAAGACAGGGAGGGTAGACATTCCACATCCGAACCATGGTGTTTCATTCTTGTCCCCTCTGACTCACATGTATATCTGGTGTCTTTTAATCATCAGCAGGCTGTTCAGGGCACGGGCCTGGCCTTCATCGTCTACACTGAGGCCATTAAAAACATGGAAGTGTCCCAGCTCTGGTCAGTTCTCTACATCTTCATGCTGCTGATGATGGGTTTTGGGAGCATGCTTGGAAACACAGCGGCCATCCTCACCCCTCTGACGGACAGCAAGGTCATCTCCAGCTACCTGCCCAAGGAGGCCATTTCAGATCAGGACACCAGGCAGTGGAGGCGGGGCATGGGAGAGTGGCAAAGGCAAGACAATCAGTGGAAGGGTCTAATTAGGGGCCATGTGCTTCTAAGACAACTCCAGAAAGGCTGCAGGGTGTAGCTGTGCTCCTGCTAGGGTAATACTCAGTTCCACTTGGGTAAGTTGTTCTAGGTGCTGTATGCACATGTAATGTGCACCACAGAGACCCATTTTTAATTTCAACATCTTGCCACCCAGCCAGGATCATGAGAACCCTCCTGTGCCTCTGATGGCTCTATGTCCAGGATAGATAATGTCACATCTGATCACATGTCCTAGCTCTCATGTGGGAAGTGTCCTCTTCCCAGCTCCTCGAAGCCTGATAGCACTTGGTTTTTTTTTTTTTTTTTTTTCTGAAATTGGGTCCTGTGGTCCACAGTACAAATGCATGTAGCTCCCAATCCAGCACTTAATCCTCTCCCTGAGGGAGCCTCCCAGTGGCTGATATTGTATGGTATGGCAGTGGGAAGGGCTACTATGAATTCAGAGGCACCATGGAAAGCCTTAGGAAGTCAGAAGAAAACCTGGAAAGAGTCAAATATTGACTCTGCCATGTTGTGCAGTTATCTGACAACACTAAGCCCTGGCACCCCCAGTATATAAGGGATCTCTGACTACTGCCTTGGAGGCTTAATCTGCTCTGGTACATGACCAGAGCCTGGCATGTGAGAGCATCTATGTAAATTGTAGTTTCTTCCCAAACCAATCCTTATCTAGGGCCCCACACCACATTTAAGTCCACTTCCACAGTCTCAGGGGCTATCTTTAGCATTCCCAGACTTTCAGCCATTATGATAGAATATATCCACGATGAGAAGGCAGAGGGTGGTCTTGAGTTTAAGCCTAGCAGCTTTGTTCCTGCTCTAACTCTGCCTGCTCTCCCATGCCAAGGCCAGGCCCTTCCAAGCACATAGTGACCATCTCTAGGAGGCAGTAGAGTATACTCGGAACCATCACTGATGGACAGAGTGGGAGGGCAGAGGGAATCTCACCGTAGCCCTGTGGACTGAGAGGGCTGGCACACCCCCTCCCCCACCTTCTCTGGGAACTAACCTCTGGTCCACACCTGGGACCTCTGAAGGCCAACACCGGGGAGATGATGTCTCATGACCAGTTCTTCATTGGTCATCCTCAGGCAGCCTTTACCTCAATAGCTCCCCCAGAGAGGATCAGATGGGTTGGGGTCACATTCCAACATCAAACCAGAACAGCATCTTCCCCAAGGGCAGAAGGTATGCAAACTAGAGTCCCTCCCTCTCAGAGCATGAATAAATCTGTCTCTCTCTGTGCTCCCAACAGATTTGAAAGTGACCTTCAGGCCATGACTTGCCGCTCCCTCAACTGGTACTGGAAGGCCATGTGGGCGTTTGTGAGTCCAATACTCATCATCAGCCTCTATGTCTTCTACCTGAGTGACTATATCCTCTCAGGGACACTGCAGTACCAAGCCTGGGATGGCACTCAGGTACCCGATGTTCCTGCAGGGCTGGGGGAATAAGGCAGAGACCACACAGTCACTCAGAACACAGGGGACTATTGCTGGTGCTGTGAGAAGGCTCCATGTGAGTATTTCACAGATGCTCAATTTAGCACAGCAGAAGTGGGCTGTGAGTTTTTAACCATGATGCATGGAGAGAGCAAGAGATGACCCAAAGCATCACAGTGGGCCTTTCCCTAGAAGTACCAGTATCCTCTGGTGTGCCACACTGTACATATTTATACAGAACATTTCTACCACCAAAGAAACCATTAGTCTGTGCTGAAGGTTACATAACATTTAGGGCTCTAGAATAAGGTACTAGAAAAATTGTTTTAATGGCATTCCTGGATAGGCTCCACACACATTCTCTCACATATGCTCGCAAAGGTCAGAATTACCTTTCTTCGTGGTTTCTCTGAATTGCAGGGTAGTAGACACCACAGTCTTCACTCTTTAGCCTCTTCCCTTCATAGAAGGCTTGGGTGAACAGTTCTCTTGGACTTGATAGGAGGGACCTTCCCTGATGCTCAATCTCTTCCCCAAGGGGCAGCTGGTGACCAAGGATTACCCCCCACTGCACCAGCTGTCATCGGTTTGCTGGTGGCTTCATCTACCATGTGCATCACCCTGCTGGCCCTGGGGATTTTCATCTGGAATTGCCTCAAGAGGGGAGGTTCATCCCCAGTGGTCTAAGAATGGACCTCCCAGGGACGGAAGTCAGCCACTATCTGTTTCACAGTTGCTGCCTGCTGGTGGCAACACCTCGGCTGGAGTGCTGGTCTGGGACCTCCTGAATCTGTAAAGAGGATTAGGGAGCTTAGAAAAGAAGACTACCTTGGGGGAGGGGACCACATCCCTTAGAAGACTCCCCTCCATTATTTGCCATCTGAAGACTACAACTTGTAGCCTTCTTGTCGTCAGCGGTTAAGGCCAGTACTGAAGATCATTGTGCACCTAGACTCTAGGAAGTCCTAGAATTCAAGGTAAGCTGTCATTAGAAACTTGACCAAAACCCTGAGGAGCCAAACAAGCACTTCGGTTTATGTTTGTTTGTTTTTTGTTGTTATTTTTGGTTTTGTTTTTTTTTTTTTTCTCAAAAGAAAACAAGATACTAATTGCTTTTCATCCAGTGTCAGAGGTTTTTGAAGCACCTAGGGCAACACATTACAATTCTTCTCATTGAAGCCACAGTGAGTGTGTAATTTTTGTATTACTACACTGTACTACACTGTAAATACTACCGGGATTTAGTGTCCACGAAGGGAGAGTTATGTTGGGAATGCAATGGTTCCTCACAGTGGGCTGTGGCTAACGCTAAACTGTACAAGGAATCTGAACAGACATTCCCATCCCTGGGGTTTCAGGGTCAGATGATCCACAAGGGTACAAGGAACTGTAACTTTTCTACAAACATCACTCACAGCCACCTTCATTCACCTCTGTATAGTAATGCTTTCTAAAATGTACATAAGTCACACAGAGCAGTGTATAACTGAAAACACTCCATATTAATGGCTGTTATTCATCCATTATGTCAATTTATCTGTTTTCTTTTCTTTTTTATCATAATAAAGTGGATCAAGGTTATCCAGACTGAGAGTTCCCTCCTGTACTAACAAGCCGAACTCATGGAATTGAAGGACTTCTTTGGATCCATCTGTGCAGACACCTCTGAAGACACTTAGACATCACTTGGAACATCGACCAGAGATCTTTATTTCTCTCTTTTTCCCAATGACAAAAGTAGGCACTGGAAAGGTCTTTGATGTGGCAGGTGGTGGTAGTAAAGAGAAAATTCTCTGGCTAAACACTTGTTACATTTGCAGAGAAACAAAATAAGGTTCCCAGAATCCATGTTGGAAAAGCCTACAGTGTCTGAAAATCCAAGTTCCAGATGATAAAACATCCTTGTTGTATCCTTTTCTATCCTTGTTTTCACCAGCATGAACATGTACACAAAACACATACACATAAGTTAAAATAATATACATATCAAAAAGGTAGATAGTGATGATGTCTTTTCAACAGTTGAGTCTTTAACAGAGGACAATAACTCACAGGACAAATTGTTCACTATCTTAGCTGCCTTCTTATTTTCATTTTAAAATGATCACTGTCCTTAAATATATGAGAAGCAGCATTTATTTACCTAAGTGTTTACTCCTGGTTTTCTCATCAGATGGATTTTAGGTTTAACAGTGGGTTTACCCTGTGATAATACATCAGAGTCTATTCCTGAACACTTAAGTGTCTGTCCCCTACTCTCAACCTAGGCATAGTGACTGCCTTTCTGCACTTGTCAGCCTTCCTAGGGTCAGTCACTGACAGGGTCTCAAAAATCATGTACCCTCAAAGGTGAAAACATTGTCATGTTATCATTATTCTATTCTTTTTCAGTGCGCCCATCACCTCTGCCATTCTAGACACATCAGAGCATTGAAAATTTGCAGTGTCCATGCTACTGGATTCAAGGAGCCTTTGTCAGAAAATCTTGGGGAGTGAGTCTGGTGCTCTTGGGTGAATACAATGTGCAATCAAATCTGAGAGCCTGGGCAGAGCCTATTGAAGGAGAGGGGAAAGTATGCAGTGTGTTTAGACATACCACATCCAGAACAACTTGTACAAATATAAATGCACTGTTGAACATCTCTAGGTATGAGTGGGAGTCACCTCAACAGAACAGTTGTGCTTATGGAAATCAGACAGGTGAAGTAATGCTATCATGAAATACAGATGTGCCTCAGTTTACCGATCTAAAGGTAGTGGAACCTGGGAGAATGGAGCCTAAAAAGGGGGAATAAAGTCTCACACAACAGCCAACTTTATTAAGAACATCAGGCAATATCCACTTTGAGCGTTAAGAAAGATCATGTGAGTAAAGCTCTCATGAGTTCAAACTGAATATAATCACAATAACAGGCTGCACATGGAAAAAAAAACCCATGAATTTCTATAGAGGTGTATAAATAAGTACTAATAGCCAGTTGGAATGAATAATCTGAAGAAAACTCACTCCTATATGATACACCTGGGAGGGGGTGTAGAAGAATAATCCTCCAAGAACAATTCGGTGTTTTGGAGAAACTGAGGTCACGAGACTCTTATTTTCTTCGGAGTTTTCTCACAGGTACTCAGAATTGTTTTTCTTTCTTTAGAATGTTTCTTCCCTTTCCATTTTTTTTTTTTTTAATTTTATGTGCGTTGTTGTTTTGTCATGGGTGTCAATTCCCCTGGAGCTGGAATTACAGACGGTTGTGAGCTGCCTTGTGGGTGCTGGGGAATTGAACCCATGTCCTCTGGAAGGCAGCCAGTACTCTAAACCACCGAGCCTTATCTCCAGCCCCAGCACTCAGAATTCTCACAGGACTACATTCTTGGATTGTGTTAGGATACTCTTCCATCCACATTGTGGTTACATCCCGCTAAACCCACTTTAGATCGAAGAGCCCCCTAAATTAAAAATGCATTTGTTACACCTACCTTCCTATCCATCACACTCAGAGCTGTCAAATGATCATCCCCAGAGGCCATGTGATCACTGGGGTTCCCAACATCTCCACAGAATACCCTCTTCAGATTGCTTGCCCACAAAATGTTGGGTCTCAAATTATAGCTTCTACAGATTTCATTTCCCTTTCACACGTTGTAGAGTCAGAAGACACTAAGCTGAACTGGTCAGCCAAGGAGCTCTCCACATACAGTCAAATGCCAGTTTCTCCATGGGGACGTACCTTTGCTTTGTTTTGTTACTGTAAAAAGAGAAAGAAAGATCACTGTAGAATGATAAAAGATCAATTATAATGTTTAAAAGCTTACTCATATAACAGCTGTAGAATTTACATTCTTATCAGCACACTGAAATTCCCTCAAATCAAATCTCAAATAATGTAGTGGTAATTAGACGTCAACATGAATCAGGAGGGTGGGATGCACCTGTAACCTACCAACTTGAGAGGCTGAAGCAGGGAGACTAAAGACCCGACCTAAACAATCAACCTAGCTAAACCCCCATCTCAAAAGGGAGGCTGCAGCAATGGCTCAACAGCTAAAAGCTCTGGCTGTTCTTGTAGAGACCATGGGTCCAGTCTCCAGCACCCAGATGGTGGTTCACAGCCATCCACAACCCCAGTCCCAACTATGTATTATGTATATACATTTTGTATGTATGTATGTACATATGCATATGTATATGTAGAATATGAAATAAAATAAAATCTTTCTTTTTTTTAAAGGACAAGAATTGCAACACAACCCAAAACAAACAAACAAACAAAAACTCCCAAGGTCTTGCCAAACAGTGCTAAGGAGTTTGGACTCTCTCATACAGGGGAAACTAGAAACTCTTATGATTCATTAACAGTGGACTCACCAGGATGAGCAAATGATTCAAAATTGTGTAACCTTAGTTTGCAGGGTAAGACTATAGAACCCTGCGTAGAGCTATTCCTGCTTTCTCTCCTTCCCTCAGGAGTTCTGGGCGAATCGGCTTTATCATGTTCTGTATTGTGTTTCTGATAGGCACAGTGAAGTTCCTGCCCACCGGCAGTCATCCATTAGCCAGAATTGCATCCTGAGAACTCTCAGGTGGGGCTAAGCCTGACTGAGTCACCTGCACTGGGAATCTGGACACCCCAGAGAACTGAGATTCATCCCCTTTGTTGAGATAATTTTTAAAACAGTTATGACCAAGGTCTGAGTGAAGTGTAAATTTTAAATCAGACACATGCTCAAAACTCATGATTTATGATTCCTTGTCAGTTGTTCTCCTGAGGCTACCTATGTGACTGTAAGTGCAAGGTGGGAGGGAACCCAAAATAATAGTGTCCCTTTGCACTTATTGGTAGCTCAGGATGTGCCATCATGGAAGCGTTTATGCTATAGAAATTGAAAAGCATATAGATCAGAGACTTTCTGCAGTTTCCAGTTCACCATCAGCCTCCAGCAGACGCAATCGTATCTTCATGAGCTATTTTTCAGTAATCCTTAATAGTATGAGGAGCCCAGAAATCCTGGAGTTTGAGAGTCGTGGCACAGAAAAAGAATGTGGCCAAAGGTCAGTGGGAGGCTGTGAACTGGCCACCACTGAGGTTAAAGCCGAGGGAGGCACCGACCCACCAGGGAAGACTCACACCAGGGCCTGACAGTGCAGAAAGCTGAACAACAGGAAACCCAAGGGACTGGAATCCAGAAGAGAGCACAGGAGTGGGCCCATTCTACCCTGAGTGTTGTCTCAGAAGATGGAATCACCCTTGGCGCATGTGGTCTCCCCTGCCAGAAGATGAGGAGCTGCAGCCCAAGGGCAGCCCTGAATGCCCTGACCAGCACACAGGAAGACTTGGCCCAACCAAGTATGCCCAGCCTAAGGTTGTGGAGAAGGGGCAACCAAAGTGGGACAACCCCAGCAGTTCTTGCTTACCTGCATACCCTATGCCATGGGCCTGAGCAATGTGTGGCCCATCCACCACCTGTTCCAGATGTACTGCAGAGGTGAGTGCAGTTTGCATGGACAGCAGTGTCTGAGTAGCTGAGTGCTTCACATCTCAAACCTTCACCTTCCTGGAATCTGTATGAATTATAGGACTAGTGGATGTCACCCCCAAAGAGCTGGCCCACAACCCAGCGAAGAAGGAAGATTGGGTTTTGCTTTTGATTTCACGGACAGTGCTTTTGTTCTGTCTTAAAAAAAAAAAAAAAAGTTTGCCTTTCCTAACTTGAAGTCAAAAAAGCTTTCTGTTCCTCCTCTGAGTTCTTAACCACAGGGTTGTTGAAGCTGTGTTTTACTTCCTTTCCTTCCTTTTTTTTTGTGTGTATGTATAAAATGTGGTACCTAATGAGGTTCAATATATTATGTTGTTGTATTGTTGTTTTCATGACAAAAGATTGCAGAGCTCTTTGCTTGGATTACATCCTTGAAGTTTGAGTAAGTGATGGAAAGTTTGCTAGGCAGAGGTGCCCACACTCCCACGTTGGTTAGAGCAAGCAGGCTGTCACAAAGACAAGTTGCTGTGAGCCATACCAGACCTGCTGTAGTTGCTACTTGGTACTTTGAATTGAAATTAGACTATCTTATGACCTTTGTGTGTTAGAGCACAATTCCAAACAGCTGTGGGGAACATGGCTATGGCTCCTGCTCCCAGGTGTCTCTAAGACTAATACTCACAGGCCTCAGCCTCCTTCAACATCAACCTGAAAGTAAAACCCCAGTGTTTAAAGAGCAGGATTCCCCTCTGCAAAGCAGGCTCTGGAAATGACTATTTCCTGTTCCTAGAAGGTGTTGTGAGGAGAAATAGTAGGAAGGTGGTGGTGGTGCGGAGTGTGCTTGCATGTGATGGGGGCATCTAAACAGTACCAATGAGGGAAAAGGGAGTAAAGGCTCACAGCCTTAGGCCCACCCCCATTCCAAAGGGATAAAGCTATTGCTTTCACTTTACCTACACCTGTTACATTTCTTGGAGTCTCCCATCTGTAATTTGAGAAGACCTCTACATAGTGTCATATCTGAGATTCAAAATTGTGGAGGAGGACGTGGACATGTCCAGACTGTGGCAGCACTCTCTCCTCAAGTGAAGGAACCATCTCCAACCAGGGTAATCTTGGTTAGAAGCCCAGACAGCTTCTACCTCCACCAAGAATAAGGAAAGAAGGGCTTCTGTCTGTCTGTGCAAAGTGATTGATCTCATTTGGCTATCCATGTGATAATTAGGGTAGAGGGGTAAGTCACAACTCCAAAAGCAAGAGACTTAGACTGCAAGGAACCAAGAATCTTTTGGAGAAGGAAGAGTGGTAGGGGTGCCCTCCCCTGCCCCCTCCTCCTGTAGATTGTTTCATTGCCCCATGCTGGGCTTTTGAGCTAGGATTGCTGAGTATAAGCACCTGGTGGTAGGCTTGGGTAGGGAAGATTTGCTCAGCTTTTTTCTTTCCTGAACTGTTCTAGCCCACAGGCAAAACCTGAGCTACTCCTGAAGTTTTCCATCTTCGAAGGAAGACATACAGAGCCTGCTTTTGAATTTGAAGTGGGGATTGCCTGAAATTCCAATGGAGCCTGTGAGTGATCTAGCAGGGCAAGCTTCTAAGTAGGAAATCTTTGTTGGGTATTAGCACCCATTTGCCCAGAACTCACATAGTTACAGCTGGGGTGCTGGAACAAATGACCCCTGTATTCACCTCCACCCCCACCCCCCATCCGCTTCCGTAGGCTCCCATGTCCCTGGTGTACTGGGCTGTTGGGTAGGTCTATGTCAAATAAAGTGCCAAGAGTACTTAAATGAGGGCTGTGGGTCAAGGTTGCTGGAAACCTTTTTTTTTTTTTTTTTTTTTTTTTTTTTTTTTGCTTTTCGAGATAGGGGTTCTCTGTAGCTTTGGAGCCTGTCCCAGCACTTGTGAAGTATACCAGGCTTGCCTTGAACTCGAAGAGATCTGCCTGCCTCTGTCTCCCTAGTGCTAGGATTAAAGGGATGTATCACCAAAGTCCAGCAGGGCTGCTGAAATCTTAAACATTCCTGAGCCCCCAGGCTTGCATTCCCAGTGAAGTTACTATCAATCCTTGAAGCTAAAGGAGACTTCCAGTTTATCTGGTCCTGAGCCTCCAGCACTAAGATAACCGACCTGGGAAGCTCATGTGAATTTTCAGCAGCACAGGGTCAGGTGTTAAACAAGCTGTTACCATTGGCAGATATAGGCAAAGAAGGATCAGCTTGCCTGAGTAGGGAAGATGGAGACAGGGGCATTGCTGGGGTAGTGCTGTTCTTTGTAGCTAGCATCTGCAAAATTGGTTTGCCTCAGTTGGATGTAGAATATTTTTCCCCATTATCCTGCCTGCTTTTTTTGCTGGCCCATTAATATTATTATCATTACTCTGATTATTTTTGAGACAAACATTTCCTCTTTCCTTTGGAGATTGTCCTAAAACACTCTCTGTAATAAAACAGGCTTGGAATACAAACAGATCAAGTTTTGTTTGCCTCCCTAGTGCTGATGGGATTGAAGGACAATATCACCATTGCCTAGTCTATACTACATTTTTCCCTTTTCCTTGGAATATAAACTCACATTTCTTCTCTCTTATTTTCTTTTTCTTTCTCCTCCCTCTCAATAGGAATCTAAACCTGGGTGGTAAATTCATTTTCATGTAAGACTGTGCTTTCTCAATATGAGAACCTCCTCACAATTCTTAATGTGAAAAATGGTTTAAGTTCTCACTAGGAAACAACAACAAAAAACAAAACAAAACAAAACAAAAACAAAAAGGGTATTGAAAAGTATATGACGATTGGGTGCATCTTAGTATCTTGTTGAGTTAACTAACCGAAAGACCTGGAAATGAAAACCAAAGTAGGTAGAAAAGACGACATGTGTTCCATCATTGCTGGAATTTGTCAAACAACTATGCTGGCCTTGTGAATATTAGCATTAAAATCCCTTGTCCACCCTTAAGATCCATGGCTCCTATACCTCCTTCCAACACGTGCCACAAGATATCTGTAGGTCTTTATCTTCTAGGGGTGTGATGTCTGTTAGGAAGGCAAACATTCTTGAATGATAGATATCCAAGTAACATCATCTCAGTTGGTAAGATATTATCTCTGGGGAATGGGAAAGAACCATTTTAGTATATATTGTACTTGTTTTTTGGGGAACAGAGTTGATGTTACTCATCAACATCATCATCATACATGTGGCTCCTGCTGCCTTCATTTTACAAATTAATGCCTCTGCTTTCCTGAGGATAAATCAAATGGATAGTCTAACTTGGATATGGTTAGCTTTGGAAGTGTGTTATTTTTGTTTTTTTTAAGACATGTTCTGTCCCTTCATCTGTCCTCCACTACATGGAGCAGGTCTTTTTCTGAGAACAGATATGAAAGCATTGAGCTACTTCAAATTAGTTTACCTCTACTAATGTTGTTGCTCTCACTATACAGCAGAGACAGGGCAAGCCATGCATAAAAGTCCAGCTCTGTCAAAGAGCAAAGGGGACCTTTCTTGCTGCAGGGCTTAACAAAGCTTGGCCCTAATTCTCTTGTACTTGTAATCATGGATACATTGTGAATTTTAAAATCATTGAAATCCTGATAGTCCCCTTGTCACTCTCTAGATTTACACTGAACTCTTGTCATTTGTTTGTTTGTGATTTATCATTTAGTGTGTGTGTGTGTGTGTGTGTGTGTGTGTGTGCATCTCATCTGCCTCCTTGCCAACGGGCCTACTCAGTTTGAGCATGAAAATGTTCAGATTTAGAGTTAGATTTAGTGCAAAAAGATAGCTTTCAATTTTTCAAGCTATGATTTTACTGTGTAGCTCTGACTGTCCCAGCACTCAGTCTGTAGACCAGGCTGGCCATGAACTCATAGGTCCTCCTGCCAATAGAGTGGTTACATTCTAGACATGTGGGGACATTTCCTGCTCCATACTGCGTTTTCTTCTTTCTTCCTTTCTTCCTTGCTTTCTTTCTTCTACCACATCAACTTCTTCCTTTCCTCCTTCTTCTCCCACTTTGACTTCTTTTTGTTTTGTCTTTCTCATCACCTTCTTCTTTTACTTCCTCTTATCCTTAGTTTCTTTTGCTCTTTCATGATGAGGCTTCTCTATGCAGGTTTACTGACCTGAGTCTGCGTTGAACTCAAACTCACACAGCTTCTTCAGTGCTGTTTCATGTGCACTGCCCAGTAATTTTGCCTTTCAATTCTTTCTATCTAGACATTTAATTTTTTAATTACGTACCACTTTGTCTTTTTGTCTGTGCACTCCTGGAAATCCAGATCCTCCGACCTCCCTAAACAATCAAAAATAACTAGAGATAAATAATTAACCTGGCCTTCATACAGGTAAAAATCAAAAATAAATGAAGAAGATCAAAGGGAGCTTGGCCTGGGGTTCAGATGAAACTTCCTGAATTGCTGGACAGCTGAACTAGTCTAGTAGTGTATGCTTACACAGAACAAACAAGTTGTGGTGCTTGTTTGAACTTGGGTTAGTATGTGAAGAAACACAGATTCTGATTCCAAAGTGAATCTTTCTTTGTCCACCTTTATTTATTTCATAAGTAAAATCAGAGAACCGGTTGGCATGGAGCTTATATTGCCGGTCCCCCAGGCACACAGGGTTTGGAAGCATTGTGCATACACACCCCATTCCATTGTCTTCTGCTGTATCATACAAGTGCATAGTCTTCTACCAATTTACACACACACACACACACACACACACACACGCACACACACACACACACACACACACACACACAAATATTAAAGAATAGGGCCCAGGATCATAGACTATAAATTCTTGGTAGCATGTAGTGCCCTCTTTAGGTAAAAGGGCATACCTGCAGACAGAATACTCATGCATAAAATCAATATAGGAGCATTTAACTTTTAAATCATTATTACTATTATCATCATTATCTTTACTATGATTATTTTTGAGACAACATTACCTCTTTCCTTTGGAAACTGTCCTAGAACACTCTCTGTAATAAAGCAGGCTTGCAATCCAAACAGATCAATTTTTGTTTGCCTCCCTACCATAGTGTGTTCTCCTTTTGTCCCCTTTTCCTTTTTCTGTAAACTCCCATTTCTTCTCTCCTATTTTCTTTTTCTTTCCCCTCACACACAATAGGAATCTAAACCTGGGTGGTGTTTTCCTTTACACGTAAGATGTGCTTTCTCAATATGAGTGCCTCCTCACAATTTTTCACGTGAAAATTGGTTTTTCGTTCTCACTAGGAAACACAAAGAACAAAAAGGACCTTGAAAAGTACAAAATATGATTGCGTCCATCTCGGTATCTCGTTGAGTTAACTAACGCAAAGTTGTGGAAATGAAAATCAAAGTAGGCAGGGTAGCCGGCAAGTGGCCCATCACTGCTAGAATTTCTCAAACAACTGTGCTGGCCTTGTGACTTTTAGCATTATACTCCCGTGTTCCCTCTTACTCTCCATGGCTCCTTTACCTCCTTCCAACACGTGCCAGAAGACATCTGTGAGAGTTTATCTTCCAGAAAGAATGTTCTCTGTCAGGAAGACAAACATTCTTGAATGATAGATATCCAAGTAACATCATCTCAGTGGGCAAGGTATTATCTCTGAGGAATGTGAATGAACCATTTAAGTATATATTGTACTTGTTTTTAGGGAATCAGAGTTGTTATTCATCAACATCCTCATCATACTTGTGGCTCCTGCTGCCTTCCTTTTACAAATTAATGCCTCTCTTCTCCTCTCATGAGGGTAAATCAATGGATAGTCTAACTAGGACATGGTTTTCTTTGGAAGTGTGGGATTATATTCCTCTTTGCTGAACCTGGACCATTCAGGGAGGACTGAGAGTTGCTGTATTCACTGGAAAGTCAACCAAGTATTGATGATGGCTTTTCATAAGCATACAGCTGGAGCCCACTTTGCATAAAATCAATACCCTATATATCCTCACCTGGGTCATCACAGTGCCATTGCTAGCTGAGTGCGGTTGGATATAAAGAAAACGAATCACTTACAGTCAGAGAGTTCTGCTCCCTTGTCTTTTCTTTTTATTTTATTTCATTTTATTGTTTATTTTGATTGTTTGGTAAAATGGATTCTATGCATCTTTGCAGACTGTCCTGGAACTCACTCTTGAGACCAGAATGGCTTCAACCACACAGAAAACAGTTTGGCTCTGCCTCCCAAGGGCTGGGATTTATGATGTGTGACACAACCCCACAGTTTTTATTTTATTTTGGTTTGGGGGGAAGGGAGTATGTTGGGAATGCTTTATCACTTCTTTCTTTACATCCTTCAGGTTTGATTTCATACAAAGTGTTCTGACCACAGTTTCCCTTCTTCCCACAACTCCATCCCCTCAGCCAAATCCACATGGTGTTAGCATTAGGCTTCTTGTTCTCTCTCTTTCACACACTGCTGTGTTAAAGCATCAGCTGTAATTATTTTCTCCATGGATCTTGGAATTATCAGTTTTTAGATTATGCATGTGGTTTAGCCATGCACATGATTAAAATCAGTGAAATCTCAGTACCACCTGCCAGTGCAGAAGAACTTTTACAAGGATTTCAACTTATAAGCAGAGTATGTCAAGAAAGGGCAAGCTCTTTTCACTGGGGTTATAGCCTTTACAATTGCTGCTACATAACCAAAGCATTACACAGAATCAAGCCAACTTTCAAATAACCTAGCCAATCATTCTGTTGTACTCATAGTGATATTAATAGAGGAAAGTAGAGAAAGATAGAGTGAAAATTTAAGGATGAGGCTTCAATTCCAGCAGAAGTAAAATATATGAAACTTAAAATAAAGAAAAAAATAAAAACAAAAAAAACAAGAAAAGGCCTGGGAGATGGCTTAGTAGTGGAGAGACTATCTGTCCTTTTTTTTTTTTTTTTTTACTTTCAACATTTCTCTTTATTGCCATTTCTTTTCTAGAACTCAGACTGATGTCCTGGTGAGCTGACAAATCTCCACTTTCAGATTTTTGAGAACAGAGGCTTGATTGATCATCTGTCACTAAAAGTTGGAATTTTGTTACTTTTTTTTTGAATATATGAGACCTGAGAACAATAGCAGCAGAAAAATACTCAGGAATCAGTTGGTGTTCTGCTTTAGGGACTGTGTGACCTTTTTTGTCTTGATGTTTGTTTGTTTTTGGTTTTGTTTTTTGTTTGTTTTTGTATTATTTGTCTCCATATTTACATTTCCTCCACTGTCTCTCCCTTCCTTCCTTCTTCATTTCATTACTTTTTGAAACTGTTTTTTTTGTCTTTGTACCTTTAGAGCTGTCTTGAATCTCATTTTGTAGGCCAGGCAGAAATGAAAGTTGGAAATCAACCAGACTCTCTGCCTCTGCCTCAGAAACACTATGCACCAATCTCCACTGGCATACTCAGGTATGCATGTGCCACACTTTCCAGTTAAACATTTGTTGAAGAGGGAAAGCCTGCATTGCTGATAGGAATTCAGTTCTTTTCAGGTTTTTGAGGAAAATTAAATTTTATTTTGTTTACTTTATATTTTCACTTGTTTTTTTAAGACAGGTCGTGTCCCTTTATCTGTGCTCCACTACATGGTGCAGGTCTTCTTTCTGAGAACAGATATGAAAGCATTGAGCTAATTCAAATTAGTTTACCTCTACTAATGTTGTTGCTCTCACTATACAGCAGAGGCAGGGCAAGCTATGCATGAAAGTCCAGCCCTGTCAAAGAGCAAAGGGGACCTTTCTTGCTGCAGGGCTTAACAAAGCTTGGCCCTAATTCTCTTGTACTTGTAATCATGGATACATTGTGAATTTTAAAATCATTGAAATCCTGATAGTCCCCTTGTCACTCTCTAGATTTTCACTGAACTATTGTCATTTATTTGTTTTTGATATATCATTTAGTGTGTGTGTGAGTGTTTGTGTGTGTGTGTGTGTGTGTGTGTGTGTGTGTGTGTGGCATCTCATCTACCTCCCTGCCAACGGGCCTACTCAGTTTGAGCATGAAAATGTTCAGATTTAGAGTTAGATTTAGTGCAAAAAGATAGATTTCAATTTTTCAAGCTATGATTTTACTGTGTAGTTCTGACTGTCCCAGCACTCAGTCTGTAGACCATGCTGGCCATGAACTCATAGGTCCTCTTGCCACCAGAGTGGTTACATTCCAGGCATGTGGGGACATTTCCTGCTCCATACTGGGTTTTCTTCTTTCTTCGTTTCTTCCTTGCTTTCTTTCTTCTACCACATCAACTTCTTCCTTTCCTCCTTCTTCTCCCACTTTGACTTCTTTTTGTTCTTTATCTTTCTCATCATCTTCTTCTTTTACTTCTTCTTCTCCTTAATTTCTTTTGCTCTTTCATGATGAGGCTTCTCTATGCAGGTTTACTGACCTGAGGCTCCATTGAACTCAAACTCACACAGCTTCTTCAGTGCTGTTTCATGTGCACTGCCCAGTAATTTTGCCTTTCAAGTCTTTCTATCTAGCCATTTAATTTTTAATTACTTAACCCCTTTGTGTTTTTGTCTGCTCACTCCTGGAAATCCAGATCCTCCAACCTCCCTACACAATCAAAAATAACTAGAGATAAATAATTAACCTGGCCTTCATAAAGGTAAAAATCAAAAATAAATGAAGAAGATCAAAGGGAGCTTGGCCTGGGGTTCAGATGAAACTTCCTGAATTGCTGGACAGCTGAACTAGTCTAGTAGTGTATGCTTACACAGAACAAACAAGTTGTGGTGCTTGTTTGAACTTGGTTTAGTATGTGAAGAAATTCGGATTCTGATTCCAAAGTCAGTCTTTCTTTTTCTACCTTTCTTTATTTCATAAGTCAAATCAGAGACAATATATCAATGCACATAATAAAATAAATGTGTTTTTTAAAATGTTAGAAGGTGTAAATGCTCACTCAAACCAGGGAAATAATGCCCACCCTGCCTTGAGAATTCTTTTCCTCACTTGAAGCAACCCTTGGAATCTCTGCTGGGCAGAATGAATTCATCCACAGAGCCCTCTTGAGGCTCTTCCAATGTAATTCTACAACAGAGTTTGTCAAACTTCATAATGCTTCCTTCTTCCTGGCATGCCGATCCCAAACCATAACATAATTTGTTACTACTTCACAATCGTAAATATTCAAGTTGTGAATGCTACACAAATGTCAGTGTTTTTTAATGGTCATAGGCAACCCCATTGAGAGTGTCATTTGAACACCCAAAATGGTCCATACAAAGATGTTGAGAACTGCTATTCTAGAGTGTCCTGCAGGATCCTCTCTGTGTGTATGGAGATAATGGTAAACCTTGCAAAATCTAATGAGTCTGTTGCATAGAAATATAAACATTTCATCCATTAAATCTCAGAATAAGGATAAAATTGTATTTTAGGTTCCCACCGAGGAAAAGACACTAGCAGCATCTCCAATAGACATGGGGGCAGGTGGAGATACCTGCAGGATGAGATATTCAAATGGATGATGAAGAGCTGGTACAGGTCTTGAGGGGAGCCTGTATGAGGCTGTGGAGTGTCCTTTGAATTGAAAGCAGAAAGGTGAATGCTGACAATTCCTGGCATCCTGCTAGTGGTGAGGCATTGGGGAGCAAAGCTTTTGCTTCAACAACAAAGGGCCACATCACCTGTTCTTTTACTTTCTGGTGAAGTGATTGCCTGTGTCCCTGGGAAACCTTCCTTGCTGCCTCTGATATTTGTTTTACTTGTTTCCAAGAGATGGACTATTGAAGTCCAGTCTGACCCTAAAGTTTATATAATGAAAGATAATTTTGGACGACCAGACTTGGGTTCACCTTCTAGAGCTGAGATTGTTTCAGGACACTTGCTAGTTTCTCCTCTTAATGCTGATCTTGCTTTATGTACTGGACTTGGTGAGAGTCGTACCTGAGAACTTGTTTGTGTGACACAGCCTTTCCTCCAGTTTGGGTTCTTTTTAAACCAAAGCAACGAACTGGGGGCCTCCACTTACCCAAGTGGGGACTGAGCTAGGCTACCCTTTCACAGAAAAATGTGGTCTCACTGGAGACCTGCACCAGTGCTGTTTCTATGGTGAGAAACAGCATATTTTTCGGCCTTCCACCCAAGGCAAGGTGAGCGAGCAGTTATTGCCCAGCTCCATAAGCATCTTTTCCTCTCAACCTCTTGAGTTAAAAGAAGCAACAAGGACAGTGTTTTCCCTTCTGCCCATCCCTTCCAGAGAAAGAGGGAAGATCAAAAAAATTCAGTGAGTTTTATTGGTGGCATAGACAGCTACCCCTAGGTCCTCCACGGTTGTTGAAGTCAGAGGTTTTAAGGATGTCTGCCTTCTGCTGATGGCATGAGACATGTGGATTAGGAAGCTTGGAAGACTTACCTACCATTGGCCCAAGCAACGTGGAGAAAGTCAGCTGCCAGCTTGTCCATGGTCCTTAGAACCCTTGGCAGCAATTGAGATGAAAGGCAGTATTGCTCAGTAGCTAGTGTTGCAACTTTTGTGGGTGGAGCTTCATCAGTGTCTTGGAGGAAATGTGTGTTGCCAGCAGCTGGCCTGTCTTTCTGTTATGAGAGCTTTTTAATTAAACATTTTAAATGCCTTATTCTCTAGATCTCTAAGCATTTGAGGGCTGTCTTACTGTTCAGCATACCTTAGTATACAAAATTTGTGTTTAGTTACTTGCCTTAAACACATAGGTGACTGAGTGATGGTTTATCCCTGTAATTAATTAATGTGTCTGGAAAAGTGGATAAAAGGTGAGAGTCTGTGGAGGGATGCTTTACTCAGAGCCCTGCAGCCTGACTGTAACTGGTTTTAACTTAGTCGGTTAGACTTACACCTGTAAAGGACAAAGAGGTACAGAAAACTCCCTTTGATAATAGAGGATTAACCTTTATAAACAGCTTACAGGAAGGACTGTATGGCATAAATATTTTGTTAGTTTAAATACCTCTGACCACTGGCCCACTTGCTCAAGTATGACATGACGTTGTCCTGTGTCCTGAAATGTGTAGAAAAAACTATCAGCATGAAGGAGCATAACAGGTTTCCTCGCTAGAGCTCCAGAGTGGTAAATACATATTAAAAAATATTACAGTTACTTAAAGGCAGAATGTTATAGACAATTACCACAGAAGTATGTCATTGTAGGCTGCAAATTAGTATTGGGGTCTTTTTGGACATCTGAAAATTTACAATATGCTGTAATTCACATTAGCTGTCAATTTAATGGCTGAGTTTTCATCCATTGTGCTTTGGTTACATCTGTGTGAGATTATGTTGATCAACATAGGGTGAACCAGGTTGAACTGTGCTGCATAAAGAAGGTACTGTGAGCAAGTGAGAGAACCAGAGATGAGCTGACAACTGCATTCCTCCACAGTTTCTTCCCACTGTCCTGCTTGAGTCACTGCTGTAATTCTCATTAGGGACAGTGACCTGGAGTGTAAGCTAAGTAAGCCCCTTTCTGGCCTGCTTTGTGTTTGGTCAGTGTTTTAGCACAGCAACAGAAGCAGCCAGAATGGTAAGATATGATTTTCTTCTTTTTAACTGTGGTGAAGTAAATATATGTTTTGTTTATTTTCATCTTATTTGTTCTTTTTCCAAGATAGGCTCTTAGCAATGCAGTCCTTTCTGGCTTTGAACTTGTGACTCCTGTCTCAAGTTTATGAATGCTGAGCAAGGCGTGTACCATCCCACTGGTTTGTAATTTTCACTAATTAAATATGAGATGGTTACATTTAAGTTTCTTTATCTATATTTATTTGTTTTGAGGCAGGGTCTTGCTTTGTAGCCAAGGCTAGCTTGGAGGTAATAGCAGTCATCGGTTCATACTTCCAAGTGCTACAATTATAAGCTTGCACTACACATAGCTACCTAAATGTATGGGGCTTTTTTGTAAAAGTAAAAAATGATATATGTTTAGGCTTAAATTTTGTGATGTTCAAAACAATTTTGTTGTTTCTTTAAAGAGTTAATTTTTTAAAAATTTTCCGTATAGTTAGGTTTTTCATTCAAAACTTCCTAAAAATTTGAGAAGCCCATGCATGACATTAGACACTGTGATCTCAAAACTGGGGTGGATGAAGGAGGGTTGGATGTTAGATACTAGGCAAGGCCTAATCTAGAAAAGTATCTTTTCTTTTTCAGTCCCCCATCTACTCCTCAAAGGGGAAAAGACCTATTTTCAATAGTCTACTAACTCTGACAAACCAAGCTGAGAAAGCAGTAAGGCACTCCATCATGGATCAAGAATGATCAAATTATCCCACCACAGGTAGTGGCCTCGAAAAAGCCAGTTCATGGACCTGCGATGGATCCTGATTTCACTGACAGGGGCCCTTCAGCATATCAGTCACATAAATGTCACCCACATTCAGGGAGTCTAGTTTGGTGCCATGAAGTTTTCACAGCTCTCAGTCCACAGTCTGTGATCATACGAGTGACAGTAGGAGGAAGTGTACCTTTTTTTTTTTTTCTTTAGAGTTGGCTTTTCACTGTTAGATGAAGTATGACTCTATGGGTCACACAATTGAGGTTTCTTATCTTCAGGGTGTTGCACAGTGTTATTAGTCAACTTCCTGTTGCCACTGCTTAAGCTTTTAGGACTATAACTTCCAGAACCTTAGCTGCCTGTATGCTGCCATAATGATGATTAATTGAACCTCTGATATTTTAACTGAGACTCCTCAATTAAATGATTTTATTGTTTGTTCTTGTTTTGTTTTTAAAAGTTTTCAGGGCCTGTGTTGTCTCTTCACAACAATACAAACCTCACAAAGACAGAAGTTACTACCAGGGTCTGGGGTATTGCTGTGATAGGCTGGGCCTATGATATAGTTTCTCAGATGAGTTCTCAGTAGTGTTGTTCTGCAAGCTTTCCTCTCCCTTTATGACTCTTCATTGTGATTTCTTTCTCAGGGCTATAAGCAATTTGAAGAGCCAAGAAATGGTGCATGTTTAACTCCCATTCATTTCCCACTAAAATGACTAGGTGAATACAGCATGAAGACCATGTCATGATGTAAGTGTGAGAAGTACCAGGATTTTATAACTATATTGGAAAAGAAGAAGACATTTCTAATGTGAGTATCACACTTACTCTTTTACACATGTATGGGTTATTTTAGGATGCAGTGACCTATGATGATGTTCACATCAATTTAACTCAGGAAGAGTGGGCTTTGCTGAATACGCCCCAGAAAATGGTCTACAAGTATGTGATGCTGCCCACTTAGAGAAATCTCACTGCTAAAGATAAGATTGCATTTTCCTTCTTGCTTGAAAATAAGGGGACAGGTATCCTTGCTTATTGATACTATTGTCTAATTTCAATTGAGTAAAGACAAAATTAGTTGAATAAGGCATAGTTCTTAGAATTTTTTAATATATTAACTTACATTCTGTACTATATCAATTAATATATGATATATATTCTGGTCTTATATTTCAGGCTACTTTTGGGAAGAATTTACTATTAAAGAACATTGTCAACGTTCTAGAAAAAGTGAATGGTAAATACATTAATTTATACAAATTAACCTCTGAAACAATTTTAATTTTTCATGCAACTTTTACATAAAAACAACAGTGTACATAAGCACAGCTTAAACTTTATTGATTTTTCTTAATTTCTCACAAACAAGTACCTCAATGTCACATAGCTATTCTGTGTTTTCAAGGAATTCCTGTGGAAAAAAAGACAAGGATACAATGACTAAACACATACCACTGTTTGAATTATAGCCCCATGAAAGATATGCTGTTTTTGCAAGACCCAGTTTCTCTGTATAGCAGTGCCTGTCCCTGGCATTTATTCTGTAGACCAGTCTGTATGGGAAACTTAGTAGGTATAGGCATCTGCACCTCCATGATATATGCCTGAAGACATGAGCTCAATCACCAGAACACATCCATAGAAGATATATCTTATGGCATCTGCATTCCTCAAATGCACATCATGAGCAAACATAATGATAAATAGAAAGAATAATATTTAGTCATTCTTACTGGGATAGCACAGGTTCTTCCTGATTTTGATTATTTAGAGATCTTTCTGCAAAATTTGAATTTATGTGAGTTTTAACATCCTAGTTAGTTTTGTTGTGTTGAGTTTTGCTTTATTCCGATTGGCTCCAGACCTTTACCAACCATTTTCTTTATCACAGGAAATTCTGGATAGGGTTATTACTGAAGAGGAGGGAAGCCTCTTGAGACAGCTTATCAAAAGTATATATGTTGCAATCTTGGCATTGTGCTGACCTTGCCCCCAAACTATGGGCAGGACATGCATGCCCAACATGGCCACACCATGGATACCTCTTATCTCCCTCTTCTCTGCTCTGTGTTGGCTAACTTTTTTCACCACCCTTCTTTTCCCTCCAACAATGAACTCCAGGTGGCCTCATTGAGTTTCTTGTTTGTGTTTCATTGCTAACTGCTGTAGCAAATGAACAACAATATCCATCTTTCAGGAAGAATTGAGTACCCTTTGTAGTGAGTTACAAGGGAAGCCAAATTTCAGGTGTGTCAGTTCAGAGTGATTGGGAGCTGGTGGGTATCTAAGACAGAGGAATATGTTGTGAGTTTAGCAATGCAAATGGAAGCATTCTAGTTGGAGGAGAGATATATATGACAAAAGTGGAAGGAAGTTACCGTATTCACTCTTTTTACAATATTTCTGTTTTATAGAGCATAATAATATATTTTTAAATTTTTATCTATCTATTTATTTATTTTTTATAAACAAGTCCATTTAAATGAAAACAAACATGTATAGACAATATTTGGGAATTTGGACATCGTTCTTTCCAAACTACTTCCTGCTGGTAAGGGGTGCTGTCTTAGGGGATTCTAAGGAGATGCATAAATCCTGGCTGTAGTCTGTAAGTCTGCATTGTCCAGCTGTTTTGAATGTAGGATCACCTGGTACTCTGTTTCAGGCAGTCTGGCTTGATCAAACCACATTAGTCTGGAAGGAATCCACAGCTTTTCATTTTCTGTGGAAACAAAAATAGAAATCCTTTTGCCCAGTAACTTGTCCTTGACCTTAAATTTTGGAGTCAAAGCATTTTTTTATTTAATTGATTATTTTACATGTCAATCCCAGTCCCCTCTCCCTCTCTCCCTCCCTCCCTTTTTCCCTCTCTGCCCTCTCACATGCACCCTAATCACCCTCCCCTCCCATCCCCCCCCACCCGAACTCCATATATAGGGGAATGTCATCCATTTTGGGTCATGTAGGCCTGACAGGTCATGTGAAGTAGGGACTATGGCTTTGGGTCTGTGTCTCCACTCCACCACTGGTTAAGTTCTCTGACTTGGGGCAAGTCATTTAATACCTCTGACTGTTTCGTCTGCAATAGAAAACAAAAAGAAATCCCTGCTACTCCACCCCCACAAGCTTAAACTACCTATCCCAGAACTTTTCACCTTCAAACAGTAAAGAAAGCAGGCACAAAAGAGCAGAAGGCACTCAGGCTATTTATGCTTCAGATTATACGTTTCCCCCACCCCACCCCTGTCTGCTTCCCCCCATGCCTAGTTCCAGTCTATTGCTGATGGATATTTGTGTTGTTCCAGTTTGTGGCTACTATGAACAGAACTAGTGTGTACATTGTAGCATGTTCCTATCTCTCTCTCTCTCTCTCTCTCTCTCTCTCTCTCTCTCTCTCTCTCTGTGTGTGTGTGTGTGTGTGTGTGTGTGTGTGTGTGTGTGTTTGTGTATGTGTATGTGTTTGTGTGTGTGTGTTTTAAAAAGCATTTATTGGGGGCAGGAGCCACAGAATGAGTTGAAGTCAGAGACAATTTGTGGGAGCCAAGCAAGTGACCTTACCATTTTACTGACACTGCCGTTCCGTTCCAGTTTTAGACTTTTGTGTAGACTTATGACTGTGCACTGATGTTTCCTTTTGCCTGTTGATTTCCCCTGACAACTGACAAGTCTGCAACCTGTTCACTTGCTTACTGGGCCATCAAAAGAGCACGGGGTTTCTGAAATGTCTGCCTGAGCCCTTGATAGGTTTATACTGGGCTGTCTTTTTCTACTGATTTGCATTTGTTTCCCTACTTTGGCTAATGGCCCTATGTCTGCTTTATATACCAACTATTTCATTTCTTACTGTGTTGCCTTTCTGGCCCATTTTAAGTGTATTCTGTTGGAGAGAATTCTTAACTTCAAGAAAGTTCAATTTGTGCTGGAGATGTGTGTAGCTCAGTGTTTAGAGTGCTTGCCTAATATGCATTCGACCCTGGAATTTATTCCTAGCTCTCCATAAACTGTGTATGCATGATGGTATATACCTATAATCCCAGAACTTGGGAGGTAGAAACAGGAAGATCAGAGGTTCAAGGTCATCCTCAGCTACACAGCTACATAGCAAGTTCAAGGCTAGCCTGTTATTGGAGACCCTATCTCAAAATTAAACAAGTAAGCAGAAGGAATAGAGTTTAGTTTCCAGCATCCATATGATGAGCTCACTACCACCTGTAGCTCCAGGTGTAGTAGGGGATCTGATGGCTTCTTTTTTTTTTTTTTTTTTTTTTTTTTTGAGGGCACCTGTATGCATGTGCTTGTATATACACACAGACATATACACAAAAATAAAAATAAATATTAAAAACACACAAATCTATCAATCTTTTTTAAATAGTTGTCTTCATGACCCTTTTTTCCCCTCATGTCTTACTTTACACAATCTTTTCCTACCAGGAGAGTAGTAGATGCCTTTAATTCTAGCACTTGAGAGACAGAAGAATCTGTGAGTTCGAGACCAGCCTGGTTTAACATAGTGATTACAGAGAGATCCTGTCTGAAAAAACAAAAACAAAAAGCAAACAAAAACAAAACAAAACAAAAAATCCCAAACAACAACAAAAAGCCCAACTTCTTCCTTATCAAGTCCAAGTTTATGAAGATATTCCTGAGGAGTCAACCCCTTCGCAAAGCTAATCTCAGCAGTGAATGAGTTACTGCCTACAAACTGCCCTTCACTGAACCTGGATCTCAAGGATTCTGCTAGGAAGGCTGGTTAATGCACTGCAGGGATCCTCCTGTCTCCATATTTTCCCTCTCCTCAGTATTGGGAGAAATAGTCATGTGCCACTGTCCCTGACCTTTTACCCAATGAGCCATCTCCAGCCCCAGCCATCCTGGTAGAGGGTCTACCTAACGGCACGATGGTGAATAGTTTGTATAAAACAGCTGTTGCTGCCTCCAGCTATGTACTTATGTTTTGTGTATCACAAATAAGTTCTCCTATAGGATTCTTAGCCACATAGTGACATTTAGGAACTGGACACCTCAGAAAGATACCCAGGACAGTTACCATGGGATTTGTTGGTACAATGGTGGCAGTGCCCTTCTTTTAGTCCTTACCCCAGGGACCAGGCCAGCATCTGGTCTTAGCCTTCCTTGGGAAGCGATCCCAATATGTGAGGCCCAGTAACTGAAAATCTCTACCTTTGTGTCTCTGTGGTGTGTGTGTGTGTGTGTGTGTGTGTGTGTGTGTGTGTATAATATAAAAAACTACCCAGTCCAAGTAAATGCAAATAAAGTAGTCACATCACCACACCACCCTAAACATGCACTTGGTAACTTTTATCTGAGATGATTCATTGAGTGATGGAATACTATACTTACAAAGTGGGTGGTCGTGGGGGACCTCTACTCGGAGAGAGTGATGTACTGTGTGAACATTAATGGTAGACTGACAGATATATATTACCTTTATGCAGAAAAATCTCTCATCTGCTTGTGCAAATACGCCAACTCTGTGCTATTTTGAGCTTCCAATATATCACTAGTTGGGGTTGGGGAGAAGACATTTAGTGGCAAACCATCATGTTGAGTTCTCCCCATGCAGGTACAGTGACATGGGTAGCCACAAGAGCTTAGCCTATAGTAAAGAGTAGCAAATAACTGGAAATGATTTTTAACTTTTACTTCTGCTTTAGATATTTATACAATAACTTAGTCCTCAGCAATGACTGTATTTAATAAAACAAATTCTCAAAATCCCTCCACATGCCCTAACTGGTTACTCAGAGCTCTGTAGAGGATTGGGCGGTAGAGTAAACTCAGCTCTTTGATGTGTTTGTTTCTCTTTTGGGTGCTTGGTGTCCCAGAAGCTGAGTTTTCAGACAAGCTTTAGTGCTCAGAGAAGCCTACTCTGGCTTGCGGGAGAACCCTTTCTTCAGACTTTACTTTTACAGCATCTATGACAATAGCAACACTGAAGTTCATGTTATGCACTTTCCTAAAGAGGAGAAGAAGGGGCCATGATTGCATGGGTGTGGGCCACTAAGTGCATCCCGGGATTCTAAATTCTTACCTTATTAATATGAAGGCCATGCAGCTTTCAAAAATTTGCTCATCTTGCTGATTTTCATTGTTACCTAACTACTATCTAGAGCTTCTAGTTCCCCACAAGATAAAGTCCAAACTCACTCCTTTGCTTTGTTTGGAAAGTATTGAGGACTTTTTTTTTAAATGAGCCCTGAGGAATTTGACCCTTGCATACCTGGGTTCTAGAAAACAGAGTTTTAACTCTTAAGTCTAAAAATACATAGCATTTTGCTGCAGGTGAGAAACCTACCTCTAAGGATGAATAGGACATATCAGCCACAGTCCCAAAGGAACACATACAATTCACTTTTCAGAACAAATGCAGTTCTGCAGGGCCTGGGGCACCAAGAGCTAGCTCAGTGGTTAAGTGCAGTTAGAGGACCCCAGGTTCAGTTCGTAGCACCCACATGGTGGTTCACAACTATCTGTAATTCTTTTAACAAGGGACCTGATACCTTCTTCTCGGTTCTGAAGGCTCCTGTCACTCAGGAACAAATGCATGCACATTTAATAAATAAAAAATTTTGAAAGTAAAACTGAAACATTGATATTATTATGTATATGGGGCTATTGTTTTTCTTATGTATTTTTAGATAGATATTAAGAATTTTAAAATGGCTCTTCTCCTGTATTTCCTAGGTCATATGTCTCACACTAGGTACTCTGACATTTTCAGAAGCTTCCCAAATCCTTATAGTCTCCAGGATTTTAATATTACGTCCAGAGTAGCCTCACTACAGTAACTAGTGTACATCGCATTTTCATTTGGAATTTCAGTTGCCAAGTGTTCCTCAGCACCACAAACTTGCAGCTCAGCCTATTTTTGTCAAGAAAGAGCCTGGAATTTATTGTTAATTATAGCAATCATTTAGCCACTTGTAGCTGGTGGCTTCTGTGTGTGGACTGGAAAGACATAGAACATCATTGTACAATTTCCACTAGGCAGTCCTGGCCTGGAAGTTCAGTGATAACACCTGCCATTCAGTATTCCTCTCTATGTTTAGACTGCAGGCAGCTGCATGGGATGGAGCCCTATGTTGCATGCTGCACTGCTTCCTCAGAAAAGGATGTGACTTTCTCATTGCCTCTGCTCCTTCTTTGGGTGCTGACCAAGGGCATGTCAGGGTTCTCCAGAGCTACAGCACCTCATCCTCTGCCAGGAAGGTCAGTCACATGTATCAAAGGTGACTCCATCCCTTAAGGCAACAATCACTACAGGATGGGAAATTCATGTCCCTTCATCAGACCTGGGCTCCTGTTTCACATTTCTGTCTCATGGGCTCCAGGTTCTGCTGTCTCACCAAACCCTGCTTCTGGCCCTCCCTGTTTTTCCAAACTTTCCCTCTCTATCTAGACCTCACAGTTTACATATCTTGCTCCTACCCACATTTCCCCCATTCCTTCTGCAGTACAAACCCCAAGAGCTCTGGATCCTTGGGCAAGCCCAGGTGCAAGATGTCAGCATCTCTGTTAGAGGTGTTGACCTGTGGCTCTGGGTCATCTTATCTCTGTGTGCCTCAAATGATACTTCCCACATCTCTTATCCCACTTATTGCTTAGCAAAGGTCCCATATAATTACATAGATGGCTAAGGGGAAACTCTCTCCTATCTGAAGATTACTTTTCCTTTCCTGTTATCTTCGGCATGTGCTCTCACTTCTTTCTTGGGCTTCAGGAACTCCCTAACAGTCACCTTTCTCTTCGTGGAATTACTTATAGATCTCCTTCTCCTCCATGTTCCCTCCCTTTCTCTGTTTACACATACCCTCAAGGTCTACTAACAACTTTTAAAACCTCTTAGGTCTACAGGCCACCAACTCTTTATATAAATTTGTAGCCTACATTTGTAGCCTCTGTTCATCACTCCGTTTATGCATTTATTTATTTATTTATTTTACAAAGGAATATGGTGGTAATGACATCTAGGTCTCTACAGATCCTTCCTTACTTTTCTGTAAATCCACTAAGCACAAACTCCTGAAAACATCTTAATTTTATCTACATTCAAACTTCACATTATGGCAGTGGTTTTTCTTTGGTAACTGACCTCACATTTACATTGGTGTTAGAGCTATAGTTTTAGAGTTTTTCTTTCATTCTTACTTTCTTTTTTTATGCCAGTACTTATACAATTAAATGCTTTATACTTAAATGCTTTGCTACTGACATATATTTGGATTACTTACAGTTTCATGCTGTTATGAAAAATGTTGCTTTTTTTGTTGGTTTTGTTTTGTCTTTCAAGACAAGGTTTCTCTGTGGCTTTGGAGCCTATCTTAGAACTAACTCTGTAGATTAGACTGGCCTGGACCTCAGAGATCTGCCTGCCTCTGCCTCCTGAGTGCTGGGATTAAAGGCATGAGCCACCAATGCCTGGCAAATTGCTCATATTCTTACATAGTCTGGTGAAGGAAACATTGTTAAAAATTCATCACCAATACAAAGAACAAAAGAAAGGTTGAGTGTGATGGAATGCCTGTAATCCAGCACTCAGCAAGGCAAAGGAACAAGGATCATTCCAAATTTGAGGAGAGTCTAGGGTCTAATTGTTTCATTTTGAGATAATATTATTCTTTCTATATTTTCCTCTGGTTATTTGTAGAGTATTGTTTAATTTAATCTTCATATGACATATGTATGTGCACACAGTGACAGGATAAAATTCACTTATATAATAGTTGTACTTGTTATTGACAAAATTTAGGGGAAAATGCATGCTTTTTGAAAAGTATATAATCTTTCTCAGTCTATATTTTGCATTTTAAAAATGGGGGACAGTCAGTCCTGACTCTTCTCTGAACAATTCCAAGCAATTTAGATTATGTAAAAAAAAGTATTAAGAGGCAGACAGTCCCCAGGGCAGCAAGAAATTGCTAGCCAGAACTGAAGGCAAGGTGGCAACCACAGAGTTGGGTCTGGGGTGACAGCTACAGGCTCTGGCTGTTTCCTGCTGTTTCTGCTGTGAGACTGACAAAGCTGAGGAAAGAAAAATCAAACAATTATAAGATTGAAAGCAAAGAGGTCTTAATCTAAAAACAATGTGGGGGAAATGCTACAATAAACATCTATTTCTTTAACATACAGACATAAAAATGCATAGCTCTCTAAGACTTCAACTAAGATAACTTCAGTATAGTGTGTTGCTTTATGTGTATACTCACCTCCAAAGGACAACTGGGAAAAGAGTATAAGTAGCCTGGATCATTTTCTGTGAATTGACGCTGTGGAATCTGAAATAATTAGGTGGTATACACAACACAAAGTGGACATTGTTTGCTCAGAAAGGCCCAAATGGAACAAATATATTTTCCAGGTCAGTTCAAGCAGATGTAGGAATAAGCTTATTTAGAAAACACTCTGGCTTCTCACCATGACCACTCAGCTGATTGAGATGGGTTTGGCAAGACCCAGCCACGTGTTATGGAAACAGGGGACTGAGAGAACTGTGGTGAGGCCTTCAGAGATTTTGTTGGTCTTGGCTAAATTTACTCCTTCACCTCAACTATTTTTGATGGGAACAAGAATCAAGACTAACTTGAAGGCATGGTCTGCTGGGGAAAATAGCTAGAACACTGTGGAAATATTTTCCAGGGTCAAAATGTTGTTGGGGCCATGCTGGCTCCACTAGTAAGCCCCAAGGAGTATCACTGAGTCCTGCTGGGCTGGTGTATTTGCTCTTTCATCTCACAACAGCAGAAGCTATAAGACCCACGTTGCCAGGAAACACATGTGCTTTGTTTCACAAGCTCAGGGCTGAAAGTATATTGGATCCCTTTCACCTCTGAATACTCAAAATAAATGTCATAAAATGTGGGCATCATGGTGTATGTGTGTGTGTGTATGTGTCTGTGTGTTGGGGGGGGGGCTTGTACAGACACTCAGGTCCATTTTAAAGAGTACCAGGGATTTTACAGGCATGTTGAGATATTAAAAACATACTGGCCTAAAAAAAAATCTTTTAGTTTTTGAAATTACAATATATTTAAAACATTTCTCCTACCCTTCCCTCCCTCCAAGCCCTCCCATATACCCCCTCCTTTAGCTTTAGAATTCATGGCCTTTTTTTATCAGTGGTTGCTACATGCACACACATACACACAAGTAAATATGCATGCACATATACATTCTTAAATACAGCATGCTTAGTCTGTATAGTGTTACTTGTATTATGTTTTCAGTGTTGACCACATAGTATTGGATAATCAACTGGTGTGCTCTTCCCTGGAGAAGACTATTTCTCAGTATTCCTTGGTTGCCTGGAGTTGTATAGAGTTGAAGCCTTGGGAGCTTCCTCCAGGCCACTTTAGCCGCATACTTAGGCAGTCATGTTGGAGAGAAATTATAGGTGTAGCTTCTGAAATTACTAGGAGGCACATTCTCACAGCATACTCTCAACACCTGACTCTTAACAATCTCTCCACCCCTCCTTCTGCAAAGTCCCCCAAAGCCTTACTTTCAGGAATTGTTTTGTACATGTACTCCTTGGGATTGTGTTCCCACAATTAGGCATTTTACTTAGCTGTGGTTTTTATGTAGTGGTTTCTGTTGACTGCCAAAAAGAAGTTCCTTGGATGAGGGTGAGGACTACACTTACATATGTGAGTATATGAACAAATATTTATAATGTAGTTAGGAATTATGTTGTTTTAGTACAGTGGTGGTTGTAATTTATCATCTAAGACCACAACTTAACTAGCCTTGGGTAGTTGGCTACGTTTCTAGTACCAGGCATGCTTTCTATATTGTTGAGCAGGTAAGTTCAATTAGAGAGCTTTTGGTTACTATCAAGGTACGTGTGTCGCTTTTGTACTCTTAGTGATTATAGGCTGGCCTTCTCTCTCTCTCGGTTCATAGGCATCCCAACTGGGCATATTAGATTTTATACTTGACTGCACATCAGAATCATTTGTGAGACTTTTAAAAAATAAAAGCAAGCCGGGAGAGATGGCACATGCCTGATCTCCCAGCACTCACTTGGGAAGTCAAACTAGGAGAATCAAGAGATCACATACTTGTAAATGGAGCTCTTAATTGGTCTAAGTAGTAAAAACCTGGAGTCATATATAGAGGAAAATGCTGAGCAATCAGAGAGAAGGAGCAAGCCACCGTCACACCTTATCTCCTTAGTGCTTCAGCAGTCAAGAGAGCAATTTCAATTTCTCCCAGCTTATATCCTGTTTCCGCCCAGCTACTTCACTTCCTTTCTGTCTGTACAGACCTCCAGATCTCTATGGTTAGCTAGTGGCAAGCTCCATTCTCTGACCTTCAGACAGCCCTTATTTGTGCAAGCAAGATATCATCACAATCACATCCAAACTGGATTAAACAGCAGTCTTGTCTTAAAAAATAAAACAATAACCTCAACATCCCAAATCTACAGATGCTTGTCTCAAGGGGGGAAAATGAGGTTGATAGGTTGTCCCTAAGTATCTGGCATCTTAAGGATGTCATGGCAACAGGTACATACTGCCCTTTTCAGGAAGCAAGAGTCCTATCAGTACTTCCCTGTCACTCATCTTATTTTAATTATTTTCGGTTTTTAGAGACAGGGTTTCTCTGTATAAGCCTTGGCTGTCCTGGAACTCACTCTGTAGACCAGGCTGGCCTTCTGCTTGCCTCTCTCTGCTGGGATTAAAGGTGTACACCACCATCTGCATCAATCATTTTATTAACCTTTATGTATATCATTGAACTTTTCCCTTCTGTACCACTCCTCCATTTTCCAATCTCCCAATACCATCACTGCCACCATTTACTGTCAACTTCTGATTTTTCTACTTTTAAAATTTCCTCTGCAAAATAAATTCAGATCAAGTAAGTGGGGAGGGAGGGGAAGGAAAGGAGGGAGAGAGAGATAGAGAGAGAGACAGAGAAAGTGAGAGAGAGAGATTGCATATCCTGCCTCTCCTTGGAGTGCTAGGATTATAAGTGTGCACCATCACTCTGAATTACATTGAAGATAGTTTTGTTATACATGCCACACAGATTTCTTCTCATGCATTCAAGGAGTGCAAAACTTTCCCCTGCTTGCTGAGATGCCACATTGCCTGGAAATAGCTCAAGAACTATCTAGGAGCAATTTGTTAAACCTACTTCCTGCAGTATTACAAGGAACGATACTCTTCCACAGTTTCTCTTCTGATTTTTGTTTCCATTTCTTAATATATAACATACACAGTTTGTTATTTTTTATTGATATCTATTGTTTTGTTTTCATTTATGCAGTACTTTTCCTTGTGGCATGTCACAACCTCTGAATAGTCATATTAAGTTGAATGACTTAACAAAGCAAGTGTTTACATAATTACTACACAGGCAACAAAATTCAAAGTTTTCAGAGTTCAAAGATACACCCTATCCACTTCAACTTTACACAGTGCCCCTCTCCCCAGAGATTATATAATCTAACTGTTTAAATCACAGATTTTACAATTTTATTACCTTTTTTTTCAGGATTTTTATTCTGCTCTGGTTTGAATGTAAACTGCCACCATAGACTTGTGTGATGGGCAGTTTGCTCCTCAGTAGTCTGTTTTGGCACATTGTTGAACCCCTAGGAGGTGGAGTCTTGCTGGAGGAAGAGGACCACTAGGGTCAGGCTTTGAAGTTTTATGCTCTGGCCTCACTTGCTTCCTGACTACAGAGGCAATGGAAAGGATTCACACTCCTGCTACCAGGCTTTTCCTACCAAGACATACTATATATCCAAAATAAGCCCTATTTCCCTTAAGTGTTTTTCTGTTGTTGCTTTCGTTTTGCTATGTCAAGTATTTGGTCACAGGAACAAGGCAAGATACTACTATACCTTCCCACATACCATTGATTTATGTAGATTTGAATTTTATAACATCTTTTTCATGTTTTACTTTCTCTACTTGTCAGACATGCTATATGTAGCTATAACCTGTACATTTTCACTACTCTGGACATAGCATTTGGGGATTTTATAAAACTAGACTGTTTTAGAACCAGCCATTAGGCTTTGATTTCCATGATAGCACACCAATGCTGTGCTTAAGAAGATGGGATACCGAGCAAAGAGGGTGTGCATGCTACATTTACTGGGTCCAATGTGTTGCTCCACTCACCGAATCTTTTGTGAGTTTGATCTGTCAGTCACAGAGAAAAATTACATCCTCTGTGATGATTGTGGGCTTCCATCAGTGTGTCAACTGGTGCTGTAAAGGCCACTCAAATCAAAGTGTAGTTTTCCTACAGATGGAAACTTCCACCAAGTGGTATGGTAGGCTCTAGCAGTGCCAGGCTCTCCTTTTATAACCCTGCAGTGCTGTCTTTAACATGCACAATCCTGTCATCTCTAAGCCATACCATCTATGAATGCTGGCCATTTTGTTTTCTAGCCTTCTGTTCTGGTTTAGACCTCCAGCACAATGCTGATATGACTTAGGGGCAACAGGAGAACTCACTGTACTCTGGAGATTAAAGTGGAAGCATGTGACACATCACTACTAATCATGATGTTGAAGCTTATCGAATTAAGACAAAATATGTCACCCTTTGGCCCTAAACTTCTGAGTAGCTTCCCCTTTTCTGCACAATGGACAAAAGCACTTGCAGTGACCTCTGAGAGGCTATGTGACCTGGCACTTCATTTCTTCCCTGACAAACTTTCCCACTATTTTCCCTGCTCACAGTTCCAGGCACAGCATGCCACCTGCTGTTCCATCGATACTTCATGTCTACACTGCTGTGTCCTCTTTTCAGACATCCCATGGCGAGCTCCCTTACTGCGTTCATGTCCTTGCTTAGAGCACATTCTCATGTGTCCCTAGTGGCAGCCCTATTTCTCTTATACTTCCTCTAATTACTCAGGCCAATTCTCACTGGGGAAGGGGGGAGGGAAGATACCAAAGCTAGCATGGTCTCAAGCAATGCCCTGTGCACATGCCTAACTGACATGGCACCTTGTCAGTCTTCCTCTGGACCTGTGTTGCCTGGACAAATCTCTCCTTCCAGATGTGCTTCATGAGCAGGCCTCTAAGGATGCTTGAGATTTCCCTGTAGCCTTAGAGGCTTCTACTGTTTTGTATTTGCTGCTTCTCCCGTATCCCAGATTTCATGGTGACAGGGCATCCTGTGTTGTCATCTCTACTCACTCCCTTGGTGAGACTGCCTCTGCCATGGCTTAAATTCCCTCCATGGATGCTCATATTGCTTTGTTTCTAATCCAGACCAAGCTGTTGAGGTTGGGACTTGAATGTTTACCCCTTTTTTGATACCTCATTTGACATCTCAGGATTATATAGAACAAAATTCCCACCTTTCTCTTCTTTTCACCTACACTCCCAAATCCCTGCTTGTGGTCCAGCTGATACCGAGCCTTACCTAGCAGTGGCCCAGCTGCAAACACTTGGAGTTAACCCTAGTTCTCTTCTGTGAGACACGGTGGATAGGCTGTTTTACCTCCAAAACATACACAGAACCAAGCTCTTCTACAGTGTTGGCAACTTGGAGAGACTCTGAGCAGTATCCATTACTGCTGAATATCCACACGACACCACACTTTGTTTATATAATTCTTTGTTCTACCCCAAACTGGAAAACTCCAAATGTGCATCAGTAGTAAAGCAGATGATTAAATGATAGGCTGTTCAATGTTATATAACTACGAGAACAAGCAAATGATTTCTCTCTGTAAAACAGAAATGAATCCTCAGAAATCTCACTCCAGGGGTGGATGGAGCAGGACTTAGTGGAATATATAGGGTGAATAATCCCATTATAGTTACAAACTATGACAAAAACTGACAGCCCAGATGAACCACAGTGCTATTAGTCAGGAGAGTGCTTTTGGAGAAAGTATGTGGGAAAGAGACAGGGGCTCTGTGGGCACAAATAATGGGTGTTTCTTCATCTGGGCTCTGGAGGAATCCTGAGGCAGGATCTCTGAACCCTATCCTGTGGTGTGTGTACTCTGCAGTCTGCTGAGTCTCAGACATTCTTCCCACCTGAACACTTCTAGTGTAACCTGCTACTTCTTACTTGTATCACCTTACTCTCAAACGACTTTTAAAGTTATTGTCAATTTTTCATTATTCGAAGGTTATCCACCTTGCAAAAGCTTTCCATGTCCTTAAATATAAAATCCGGACCTCGTGGCTTAGTAGTTAAGGGCACTTTTTACTCTTGCAGAGGACGTGGGTTCTGTTCCCAGCACATACATGGCAGGTCACAGCCCATCTGTAACTTCAGTTCCAGAGGATTCAACACCCTCTTTTGGTCCCCCCAAACCACCAGGTATACATGGGATACACAAAAACATGCAGGCAAAACACTCATACATGAGGCCAGAGAAATGGCTCAGAAATTAAGAGCACTGACTGCTCTTCCAGAGGCCCTGAGTTCAATTCTCAACAACCACATGGTGGCTCACAACAATCTATGATGAGATTTGGTGCCTACTTTTAGCATGAAAGAATAAATGCCAGAAAACTTTATACATAATAAATAAAATCTTTAAAAAAAACACTCATACATATAAAATAAATCCCAGCTCTTGGGAGACAGAGGCAAATGGATATCTGTGAATTTAGGTCTACCTGGTCAACAAAGCAGGTTCCCAGACAGCCAGGGCTACCCAGTGAGACCCTGCCCCTAATCAATGCTCCTTGAGTACTTACAGCTGTCTCACAGGCATACCCTTCCCTGCCCTTTCCCGAGTGAGTGCCCCTCCTGAGCAGTGCCTGCGATGTGGGGTTCTCTTGACTTCAGACAGCATTGCCCACTGCTTTTGTCCCGCCTCGTTCATCACTGGCTTGTTCTGACCACTTTACTGAAGTTACATCTACAGTCTTCCAGCACTCCACCTCTAATTATTCTGCTGCTCTGTTACCACTGTTTAACACTTGACAGGAATTTCTGTAGTAAACCCTAAAATGTGTCCACCTAGAACCTAAAGGTTTTTTTTTTTTTTTCCGGATGTAACTGAGAGTCTCAAGATGAGACCATTCTGGATTAGTATGGACACTAAATCCAATTATAAGTGTCCTTAGAAAAGAAAACACAGAAGAGAAGGAGATGTGAGGGTAGCACAACGCTCCAAGCGATGTGGTTTTTAAGTCACTGAACAAATGGGTCCCCAGCAACCACCAGGAGAGGCCCTTGGGGCACATCTCGCAGAACACAGCATGACCCAACTTACCAGATCTTGACTTAGGGATTCTGGCTTCTGTATGTAAGATCAAATTTCTGTTACCTTAAGCCATTGACTGTGCAATTTGTTAGAGGAGCCATAGGAACTAATGCATATAATTGTGTAATTTAGCTACTATGATTTGTATTTTAGATCCCCTTTTCAGCTCCATGAAGGCACACATTACTTTGTTCATGCTGGCTCTCAAATGACACACAGCAGGCACTCAAGCAAATTTAAAAAAAAAAAAAATGTTTTTATGTATGAAGTTTACTAAATATTGTTGGAAATACTCTTGAGATTTGGTTGGATAAACAAGCTATGATAGACCACACACTGGATACTTCCCAACAACAAACAAGGTATATTAATGGCATCCACTCAGATGCAGGCAGATCTTAAATATTAAATATACTTTATTGATTGAAAGAAGCCACGTTTAACAACTAACTTATGATATTATCATATGAATTCTAAAAAAAAAAAAAAAAGCACATTGAGCTATCAAAAGAAAAAGCAGACCACTGGTTGCTAAGGACTCAAGATCTGGGAGAGTTATAGCAGGGGCATTGAGAAATAGATATCCTATTTCCCAATTGTTGTAGTAGTTATGTGGGGATTCACATTTGCCAGAACTCATCAGATATTTCCTTATAATGGATCTGAGAAAACAAAGCAATTAAAAACTTAGGATAATATATAATCATCTAAAGAATAAGCCTAAATTGTTATTTTGTAGTCCAAAAATATGGGTAAGGCTATCAAGCACAAGAAAAATGAAAATATAAAACCAAAACAGCATTAGAGAGTGGCTTACTAAAAGGAACTTTACAAGACAACACAGACAACTGAATTCATACTGTAGACCTCTAGGACACTCCCCCATTGCTCTACAGAGACCCAGCACAAACAGCAGAAAGCCCAGTCATGCAACATCTGCTGGGTGGTAAATCGTGGTAAATAAGGATCTGGGAAGTGACAGGCTGATGTTGATGGATGTTTATTTGGGGAGAAATAACTTACACCAGAAACAGATGATCGCCGCCACAGGTTCCAGTTTCAAGGATGCCTCCGGATGCTCTGTCTCCAACCAGGAAGTAAGAACACTAGCTGGGTTCCAGCATCCGAGCCCCAGCCCTCCCACTCCCTGAAGGTCATGTCCACACCTGCCCCCACCCCCCAATGGGCAACAGGTGCAGGCAGGGTGGATATCTCACTACAATTCCCCATTTAGTCTAAAGAAGAGATTTAGGCTTGACTACATTGATGGGAGCTGTCCTGAGAGAGACAGTTTGTTCATTATTCACAAACACCACACCCACCCTTTTCTCTCTACTGTCCTTTCTTAAAATGGATTACTTCAGATCACTGCTTGCAATTATAACCACTGGTTGAAGTATTCAAGGGTTTTGCTGAATATTATCAGAGCTCAAGCTTTTTTTTTTTTTTTTTCAAGTTAGTTTATGGGCTCAGAAACATTATTGGCAGCTTTCAAGTAACAGATGTTTACCAAGGAAGGAAAATTCCAGACCAGTTTTATTGCGAATATTGTAAAACTGCTCAATACCGTGTCACCTGACAAGGCCCAGGAAAAATATATATATATATATATATATATATGGAGAAAGTGTCATAACTGAAATAATAACCCAGGGAGAGGCAGGCTGAAGCAAGGATATGGTGTCATTACTTATGGGGTAGCCCCAAGGGAGAAGGAAAGGGAATCAGCAGGAACCTCAGGTGCAACAGAATGGCTATAGACCCTGGGAAGACAAGATACACTGAGCCTGAGAGCAAAATTTTTGTTTTTTTGTATTTTAGATGACTGCTGTTAAGCATTTTGCCTTCCTTGCCTCCTGAAGGGCACACAAACTTGGGTGAGGCTGCACACCTCTCAAAGTGCAGGCGGCAGAAGGCTGGCTGTGAGTTGCTTTGACAGAAGTTACAGGTTATAGTCCTTGATTCCTGAGAGGTTTTTAGGTACACTGCAGCACACCAAGACATACACACACACACACACATATATATATACATACATACATACATACATACATATATATGGTGAGCTCTTTTTAGATTCAGGCACTTTATTACTTACATCAGTAACAACAGAGAGGAAGCCAAAGGTGCCAGCTTCTCGGGTCTTCTTCCCACAAACCAAGAAGTACAATGGCTCATCAAAACAGGCAGGGTACCAGCAACAAGAATTGTGAGATACTCTACTATTGGGAAGTCAAGCCTAGACCCCCTCCCCTAGCAAGTAGTTTTGTATTTTGCAAGTGCAAATGGAGAAGGGTGTCAGTGGGAGATAGCTTTAGATGGCTTCACATACTTCCTGTGTTCTGAGAGAATCAGAAGGCAGCCTGACAAGTCTGAGATTAGCAACATTAACACTTTTCTGTAAAAGCCACTCCCCTACCCACCCAGGAACTGCCATTGCTAAGAGAAGTACTATGAACAAACTCTAAAACAAACAAACAAACAAAAAAAAAACATAAAGAAAAGCACCCAGGAAATGAAGGCACTAAGATCAAGATTTCAAGGCCAGACTACCAATTATAGCAAGACCCTGTCTTTAAAAAATAAATAAAACCTAAATACAGTCAGTGGTGGTGCACACCTTTAGTCCCAGCACTCAGGAGGCAGAGGCCAGAGGATCTCTGTGAGTTTGAGGCCAGCTGAGCCTACAAAGTGAGGTACAGGGCAGTCAGTGACACTCAGAAAAACCCTGCAATTAACGACGACAACAACAACAACAAAAAAAAAAGCCATGTGCAATAAATGGGCTTGACATTGAATTGCAAAGACCTAGTCCAGGAATGTTTGTTTTTGTTTGGCCCAGGTCCAATTAATGCCTAGGTTTAGCAATCCAGGCACAATCCTCATCCCCATAAAGAGGGTACATTCCCAGTATCCTCACTCCCCAGTGGGACCAAGCAAGGTGTTCTCCAGTGCTAACATTCTTCTTTCCCACCCCTCATCCTTTGCCTTTGTCCTTCCAGGGATCCTCCCCTGTACTCCCAAGTACTTAAACCAAATCTCCAGGATTTGTGACAAGTCCAAATAGCAAAGCTGACCCAGAAACATCCCTAGAAAAGAACTCTGGGCACCCAGCACTCACAATTTAAAAATTGGGATAAAGTCAGGCAGTGGTTGTACATGCCTCTAATCTCCTCAGCACTCAGGAGGCAGAGTTTAAGGCCAGCCTGGTCTATAGAGCAAGAGCGCTATACAGAAAAACCCTGTCTTGAATTGCCCCCCCCCACAAACTACAACCCAAAACACACCACACCACACACACACACACACACACACACACACACACAAATGGGATGAAGAGAAGGCAGATTCTGTTTAGCCACTGTTATCTCAGATGTCCCAGAAACATTTAGATGCATCCAGTGCACAGGCAGCAAAATGTGCTCAAAATCAGGTCCAGGGACTATAAAGGTTATAAAGGAGACCAAATTCTCAAATGCTATGCCTAGAAGTCCTTGTCTGAACTGGTGCTCTAGTTGGGAAGGAACGAAAACCATCTGGGTAGACCTTGGTTTTCCAAATTGCCCTGAACTCTGGAGTCACATTCCCTTCCTACAGGAGAGTCTTCTCCCATTACCTGGAACATGACATCTTTCCAGAACAGCCTAGCAAGGCTTGTTGGTCATTCTGGATATCTGAGTCTACTCGTCTCTCAATCAGTGTGGAAAGCAGTGTTTCTGGTTCCTAGTGACCCCAGGTAATGCAATGCCTGCTGCTCTCTTGCTTTGGACTCTTCAAGCCACTAAGAAAGCAGTCCAGGAGAGGAGAGGCTACACAGGAAGAAGGTGACAGCTCAAGAATCATTAAGAGCTGGGATTAGTGCAATGTAAGGGGAAAGAAGTATTCATGGGAATGCTTGCTGATGTTTAGGGGCAAGGGCTGACCACAGAAGGGCTCATCGAAGGTAAAATCTGTAATAAATAGAAAAGGGTGGAGATTAAAAAAAAAATTCCCCATGGCTTCAGTACAGTTTCCAAGAGTAAAGAATATAGGCTGTCCTGCTAACCTTCTAGTTGCTGGCATTTTTCTTTATTTTATTGTTTAAAAAAAAAAAAAAAAAAAACGACTATCAGTCACTGTGCTCAGACAAAAAAGTGTAATACACAAGATGATGGAGGCTGAATGGGGTGTACTGTGGGAGAAGTTTACTGGTTGCTTTAACATACCACCCCTTTTATACCTGGATGTTGAAACAGAATTCACACATCAAACCTGTGAAATGTCTGATATAGTGGATTTTAGTATATATACCACACTGTAAAACCTCTGCTACTAATCCCCAAATACCTAAACTAAAACTAAAAATTAAACCATTTAGAATCTCTTCATCTCCCCTTGTGGCTCCCTGACTAACTACATGCAACCTGACTAGAGGGAGAACCTGACCCTCATTTACAGGAGTATGAACACAATATCTCGGATTTGTCACACTTCAGTAGAAGTGTTAAGAATTTTTTCTGCAAGTGTCTAAGAGTTCCAGTAGGACAGAGTTTTGGCTGCTTTTCTGGTAACTTAACCTACCTGAATACCTGCCTCCTGTAGGAATCCCTATATAAGCCACCTGCACTCAGACCCTGAACCAGCTAAAGCATTCTTCAGTGATGTTTTCATAGCACTAGAAATCACATCCATTAATCCAGTCAACCCCCCAGCCACCACTTTCCAAGAGACAGCCTTGGTATTTGGAATAAACTTTACCCTTTACTCATGGAAAAGCTATTTTGGTTTCTTTACTGCACCCATTTTATTCATCTGGTGCCAAAAACACTTCCTTCCCTCCCTCCCCCCTCCCTCCCTCCCTCCCTTCCTTCCTATCTATTTGTTTATTTATCTTGTTTTTTCCCATTCAGCTGCCATGTCTGATGACCTGAGTTAGATCCTTGGAATCATGTGGAGAGAACCAACTCACAAATTGTCCTCTGACTTCCACATAAACACCTTGGCATGCACAACCCACACACATTCACAGAGAATAAATATGCATTAAAAAAAATTCCCATGCCTTTAATCTCAGCATTTGTGAGGCAGAGGTAGGCAGAGGATCTCTGAGTTCAAGGCCAGTCTGGGATACAGAGTGAGTTCTAGGACAGCCGGGGCTACACAGAAAGACCTTGTTTCCAAAACGTAACCAGACCAAACCAAACCAAACGACCCACAAATTTAATACATGCCTCAATTTCTTAACCCCACTTTAAGTATTTATTTACTTTATTGTATACATGTGTACTGTGTACAAGCAGGTGCCTGTGTAGGCCAGAAGAGAACAACAAATCTTCTGGAATTGGAGTTATAGCTTGTTGTAACCCGCCTCATGGATGCTGGTACCTGAACCTTTGTCTCCTGCAAAAATAAGTGCTTTGAATAGCGAGTTATCTCTCCAGTCTCCAAAGATAGCATTATTACTCATATGCATGCATGTGTGTCTGCTTGTGGAGGTACCTGCCAAGGTCGGAATAGGTGACTAGATGGCATAGAGCTGGAGCTACAGGCAACTGTGGGTGTCCCAGCATGGGTGCTGGGCAGATTTGAGTCCTCTGAAAAAGCTGCAAGCACTTTTAACTGCTGAGTCATCGCTCCCTGTCCCTTTATCTCTTTACCCTTATTTCCTTCTTTCAGTATTGGAGCGTGAACCCAGGGCCTTGTACATGTAGGCAAAATGCTCTACCACACTTTATTTGGAGAAAGAGTCTTGCTAAATTGCTCAGACTGGACTTGAACTCACTCTGTAGCCCTTGAGGGCCTTGAACTTGTGCTCCTCCTTCTTCAACATGTCAAGTTGAAAGGATAGCAGGCCTATGTTACCAGGCATAATTTCCTGCTAGCAAAGTCCACACTGGCTCCAAGTGATCATATTTGTTTTTCAGCGCTCATAAACTTCTATTTAACAAATTGATAGTTGGCTTCATAATGAGTTTATTGCTACATTTAAAAATTACAAAGGATGGGGATGGAGAGGTAGCTCAGCTGATAAAGTGCTTACTGTGCAAGTATGAAAACCTGTGTCCCAGTCTGCTGCACCCTTTACACTGGCAGAGTAGCAAGGCCTATAATCCCAGTGCTGGCCTGATAGTCAGGTGATAGAGCCTGCCTCAAAAGACAGAGAAAGACAGTGGAAGGTCCATACACACTCAAACAGACACACACGCACACACACACACACACACACACACACACACACACACACACACGTACACATGCTCACAAGGGCATGTATACCAACAGATGTGAATAAACATGTATATCTTAGCACCACACAAGTGTCTGGTGCTTGTGAAAGTCAGAAGAAGGTGTTAGATCCCTTGGGCCTAGAGTTACAGATGGTTGTCAGCCATCAAGTAAGTGCTGGAAATTGAACCTGGGTTCTCTGCAAGATCAAAAAGTGTTTTTAACTGATGAGTCAGCTCTCCAGCTCTGACTGTTTTCATTATTTACTTTCTAAAATAGGTGATTCTGTGGCAAGACATGCCTTCACTGATTGACAGGATGACAGTATGAAAGATGCAAGGGCCATTCCAATACCTTTCTTTACGATTTCCCTTCAGGAAATACTGAACAGTTGTTGTTTCTTTATCTGGTTTGATTTTTGATGGCAGTTTAGCTCACTAAGATGGAAAGACATGCTTTCATCCTCAAACACTTGCTTGCAGAGATAAATCATGTTTTACATTTCTAATGGTAAAGCTTAGAACACAGGCACTTATGTGTAAGCAGAGGGCAAAAAATAGCAAACTTTTACAATCAAATGTATTAAAAATGCAAGCATTTAAAATGTAAGGATCTATAGGAATCTCATTTAGTTTGGTTTATCAAAATGGAAATCACAAATAGTAATGGTTTTATCAAATATTATTACATATTTCAGAGAGTAAAACATTCCATATAGTTAGATTTACAAGATATAAACAAATGAATAAATATTTATTTCACACATATACAAATGTAAGAACAAATAAACATTTAGCTGTCAAATTGAAGATGATAATAACAAACACTTTGCATTTTATTTTTGATAGCAAATTATTTTTGATAGCATATGTCATAATTCTGAAGGCTTGAATTTTAAACTTAGGTCAAAGCTGCATATATTCGTTTTTGCTTTTGGTTTGTAATGTGGGGACCAATCGGAGTGCGTCACATATAGAAGGTTAAATCCTGTCGCTGACTGGAGCTTCACTAAAATGGCTATCCTTGAAGCTACAGGAGACTTCCGGTTTTTCCAGTCCTGAATCTCCTGCACTAAGGTTACCCACCAGGGAGCTTAAGTGAGTTTTCAGCAGCTCAGGGTCAGGAGGTAAACATTTATTTTATTAGACAGCACAAATCTCTGTCCCTGAAGCAAAGCCCAACCTTCCTTCTTCACTGGGTAATGGGCCAGCTCTTTGGAGGTGTCATGCAACAGTCCTATTTTTATGCAAAGTTTGGAAGCTTGAGACAGGGTCTTTGCTGGGATACTGCTGTTCTTTGGAGCTGGCATATCCAAAATTGGTTTGCATCAGTTGGATGTAGAATATTTTTCCCCATTATCCAACCTGCTTTTTTTGCTGGACCATTGTGATATGGGCACACCTACCTCCCCCCCCCAACACTCCAGTTGTGTGACAAAGGGTAAAGTAGTAAATATTCTCTTATTATGGGTACATGGGAAAATTTTTTTGCTTTGAGTGCTTAGGATGTTTGCTTATGGATTATTAAGTTGAAGGGGGAAATAGGACAAAGAATATTTACCTCACTTTCCATGAATAGAGGAATGTTGCATGACACCTCCAAAGAGCTGGCCCATTACCCAGTGAAGAAGGAAGGTTGGGCTTTGCTTCAGGGACAGAGATTTGTGCTGTCTAATAAAATAAATAAATAAAATAACAAAAATGAAAAGCTTTCCCTAACTTGAAATCATAAAAGCTTTGTTTTCCTCCTCTAATTTCTTAAACTCAGGGTTGTACATATGGCCTGTGATGTCCTTTCTTTCCATCCTTGTTTTTCGTGTGTGTGTGTGTGTGTGTGTGTGTGTGTGTGTGTGTGTAAAATGTGGTACCAACTAAGGCTCATTATTTTATGTTGTTGTTTTGTTGTTTTCATGACAAAAAGATTGCAGAGCTCTTTTGCTTGGGTAACATTGTTGAGGTTTCAAGAAGTGATGGAAAGGTTGCTAGGCAGTGCTGAGAAAGTGCCCACACTCCCACCTTAGTAGGAGCAAGCAGGCTGTCACAGAGACAAGTTGATGTGAGCCATACCAGACCTGCTGTAGTTGCTCCTTGGTACTTTGACTTAAAATTAGACTATCTTGAGGCCTTTCTGTGTTAGAGCATAAATCAAAACAGCTGTGGGGAACATGTCTGTGGCTCCTGCTCCCAGGTGTCTCTCAGAATAAACCTCACAGGCCTAGGCCTCTTTCAACAACAAGCTGAAAGTAAAACCCAACTGTTTATAGAGCAGGAAGAGCAGGATTCCCCACTGCAAAGCAGGATCTGCTGAGATGACGCTTTCCTGTTCCTGGAAGGTGTGGTGAGGAGAAATGTTAGAAAGGTGGTGGTGTTGTTCTGTGTGCCTGCAAGGGATGAGGACATCTAAACAGTACCAATAAGGGAAAAGGTAAGATCCCTTGATTTGTACCCTATCAAATAGTCAAGGGAGTGAAGGCTGACAACCTTAGGCCCACCCCTATTCCAAAGGAATATGGCTATTGCTTTCTGCTTTCCCTTTCCCTGCACCTGTTACTTTTCTTGGTGTCTCCCATGTGTAATTCAAGAAGACCTCTACATAGGGACATATACCAGACTCAAAGTTGTGGAGGGGGACTTGGAAGTGTCCAGACTGTGGCAGCACTCTCTCCTCAAGTGAAGGAACCCTCTCCAACCAGGATAACCTTGGTGAGAAGCCCAGACAGCTTCCACCTCCACCAGGAATATGGAAAGTAGGGATTCTGTCTGTGCAAAGTGATTGATCTAATTTGGCTATTCATGTGATCATTAGGGTAGAGGGGTAAGTCACAACTCCAAAACCAAGAGACTTTGGAGTCCCAGGAACCAAGAATCATCCTGAGAAGGAAGAATGGGAGGGATGGCTCTCCCCTGGCCCTTCCCCCTGTAGATTGCTTCATTGCCCCATGCTGGGCTCTTGAGCTAGCACTGCTTAATGTAAGCACCTAGAAGTAGGCTGTCTTGGGTAGGGAAGGTTTACTCATCTTTTTTCTTTCCTGAGCTGTTGAGGCACACAGGCAAAACTTGAGCTAGTCCTGAAATTTTCCAGCATGGAAGGAAGAGATACCAAGCCTGCTTTTGAATTTGAAATGGGGATAGCCTGAAATTCCAATGGAGCCTGTGAGTGAGCTAGCAGAGCAAGTATCTAAGTAGGAAATCTTTGATGTGTGTTGGCAACTGTTTGCCAAGAACTCTCCTAGTTACAGCACGGGTGCTGGAAAAAAATGACCCCAGCATACACACACACACACACACACACACACACACACATTGCTTAGGCTCCCCATGTCCCTGGTGTACTATGTTGTTGGGTGTGTGTGTGAAAGAAAATGCCAAGAGTCCTTAGCTGAGGGCTGTGGGTCAAGGTCTTCCTGCTGGAATAATTTTATTCATTTTCTTTTATTTATTTATTTATTTATTTATTTATGTATTTATTTATTTTGTCTTTTTGACCTCGGGTTTATCTGGGTAGCTGTGGATCCTATCCTGGCTCTAGCTAAGAAGACTAGGCTGGCCATGAACTTGCAGAGATCTGCCTGCCTTTGCCTCCTTAGTGCTGGGATTAAAGCCTGTGCCACCAATGTCCAGCAGAGCTCCTGAAGTCTTAAACATTCCTGAGCCCCAGGCTTGCATTCCCAGTACAGTAACTATACTTGAAGTTACAGGAGACTTCTGTTTTTTCCAGTCCTGAACCTCCAGCACAAAGGTTACCCACCTGGGAATCTTAAGTGAGTTTTCAGCAGCTTCAGGTGGTAAACAAGCTCTTACCATTGGCAGATATAGGCAAAGAATGATCAGCCTGCCTGAGTTTGGAAGCATGAGACAGGGTCTTTGCTGGGATACTGCTGTTCTTTGTAGCTGCATATCCAAAATTGGTTTGCCTCAGTTGGATGTAGAATATTTTTCCCCATTATCCAACCTGCTTTTTTTGCTGGACCATTGTGATATTCTCTTATTATGGGTACATGGGAAAAATTTTTGCTTTGAGTGCTTAGGATGTTTGCTTATGGATTATTAAGTTGAAGGGGGAAATAGGACAAAGAATATTTACCTCACTTTCCATGAATAGAGGAATGTTGCATGACACCTCCAAAGAGCTGGCCCATTACCCAGTGAAGAAGGAAGGTTGGGCTTTGCTTCAGGGACAGAGATTTGTGCTGTCTAATAAAATAAATAAATAAAATAACAAAAATGAAAAGCTTTCCCTAACTTGAAATCATAAAAGCTTTGTTTTCCTCCTCTAATTTCTTAAACTCAGGGTTGTACATATGGCCTGTGATGTCCTTTCTTTCCATCCTTGTTTTTCGTGTGTGTGTGTGTGTGTGTGTGTGTGTATAAAATGTGGTACCAACTAAGGCTCATTATTTTATGTTGTTGTTTTGTTGTTTTCATGACAAAAAGATTGCAGAGCTCTTTTGCTTGGGTAACATTGTTGAGGTTTCAAGAAGTGATGGAAAGGTTGCTAGGCAGTGCTGAGAAAGTGCCCACACTCCCACCTTAGTAGGAGCAAGCAGGCTGTCACAGAGACAAGTTGATGTGAGCCATACCAGACCTGCTGTAGTTGCTCCTTGGTACTTTGACTTAAAATTAGACTATCTTGAGGCCTTTCTGTGTTAGAGCATAAATCAAAACAGCTGTGGGGAACATGTCTGTGGCTCCTGCTCCCAGGTGTCTCTCAGAATAAATCTCACAGGCCTAGGCCTCTTTCAACAACAAGCTGAAAGTAAAACCCAACTGTTTATAGAGCAGGAAGAGCAGGATTCCCCACTGCAAAGCAGGATCTGCTGAGATGACTCTTTCCTGTTCCTAGAAGGTGTGGTGGGGAGAAATGTTAGAAAGGTGGTGGTGTTGTTCTGTGTGCCTGCAAGGGATGAGGACATCTAAACAGTACCAATAAGGGAAAAGGTAAGATCCCTTGATTTGTACCCTATCAAATAGTCAAGGGAGTGAAGGCTGACAACCTTAGGCCCACCCCTATTCCAAAGGAATATGGCTATTGCATTCTGCTTTCCCTTTCCCTGCACCTGTTACTTTTCTTGGTGTCTCCCATGTGTAATTCAAGAAGACCTCTACATAGGGACATATACCAGACTCAAAGTTGTGGAGGGGGACTTGGAAGTGTCCAGACTGTGGCAGCACTCTCTCCTCAAGTGAAGGAACCCTCTCCAACCAGGATAACCTTGGTGAGAAGCCCAGACAGCTTCCACCTCCACCAGGAATATGGAAAGTAGGGATTCTGTCTGTGCAAAGTGATTGATCTAATTTGGCTATCCATGTGATAATTAGGGTAGAGGGGTAAGTCACAACTCCAAAACCAAGAGACTTTGGAGTCCCAGGAACCAAGAATCATCCTGAGAAGGAAGAATGGGAGGGATGGCTCTCCCCTGGCCCTTCCCCCTGTAGATTGCTTCATTGCCCCATGCTGGGCTCTTGAGCTAGCACTGCTTAATGTAAGCACCTAGAAGTAGGCTGTCTTGGGTAGGGAAGGTTTACTCATCTTTTTTCTTTCCTGAGCTGTTGAGGCACACAGGCAAAACTTGAGCTAGTCCTGAAATTTTCCAGCATGGAAGGAAGAGATACCAAGCCTGCTTTTGAATTTGAAATGGGGATAGCCTGAAATTCCAATGGAGCCTGTGAGTGAGCTAGCAGAGCAAGTATCTAAGTAGGAAATCTTTGATGTGTGTTGGCAACTGTTTGCCAAGAACTCTCCTAGTTACAGCACGGGTGCTGGAAAAAAAATGACCCCTGCATACACACACACACACACACACACACACACACACATTGCTTAGGCTCCCCATGTCCCTGGTGTACTATGTTGTTGGGTGTGTGTGTGAAAGAAAATGCCAAGAGTCCTTAGCTGAGGGCTGTGGGTCAAGGTCTTCCTGCTGGAATAATTTTATTCATTTTCTTTTATTTATTTATTTATTTATGTATGTATTTATTTATTTTGTCTTTTTGACGTCGGGTTTATCTGGGTAGCTGTGGAGCCTATCCTGGCTCTTGCTAAGTAGACCAGGCTGGCCATGATTCATTATCTGTGGCTAAATGTTGGAATTTTGTTACTTATTTTTGAGTGCATGAGTCCTGAGAAGAATAGTAGCAGAACAATACTCAGGAATCAGTTGGTGTTCTGCCTTAGGGACTGTGTGACCATTTTTGTCTTGAAGTTTGTTTGTTTGATTTTTTTTTGTTTTTTGTTTGTTTTTTGTATTAACTGTCTCCATATTTACATTTCCTTCACTCTCTCACCTTTACTTCCTTCTTCCTTTCATTTCTTTTTGAAACTGGTTTTGTGTTTGTACTTTGAAACTCATTTTTAGGCCAGGCAAAAGTGAAAGTCAGAAATCAACATGACTCTCTGCCTCTGCCTCAGAAACACTGAGCACCAATCTCCACTGGAATACTCAAATATGCATGTGCCATGCTTTTCAGTTAAACATTGGTCGAGGAGGGAAAGCCTGCATTACTGATAGGAATTCAGTTAATTTCAGGTTTATGAGAAAAATAAACTTTGTTTTGTTTACTTTATATTTTCACTTTTTTTTCTTTTCATTTTAAGTCAGGTCTGTGCTCCACTACATGGTGCAGGTCTTCTTTCTGGGAACAGATATGAAAGCATTGAGCTACTTCAAATTAGTTTACCTCTATACAGAAGAGACAGGGCAAGCCATGCATGAAAGTCAAGCCCTGTCAAAGAGTAAAGGGGACCTTTCTTGCTGCAGGGCTTAACAAAGCTTGGCCCTAATGCTCTTGTACTTGTAATCATGGATACATTGTGAATTTTAAAATCATTGAAATCCTGTTAGTCCTCTTGTCACTCTCTAGATTTTCACTGAACTATTGTCATTTGTTTGTTTTGGGCTTTATCATTTAGTGTGTGTGTGTGTGTGTGTGTGTGTGTGTGTGTGTGTGTGTGTATCTCATCTGCCTCGCTGACACAGGGCATACTCAGTTTAAGAATTAAAATATTCAGATTTGTAGTTAGATTTAGTGCAAAAAGATAGTTTTCAATTTTTCAAGACATGATTTGTATGTGTAGCTTGGACTGTCCCCGCACTGAGTCTGTAGTCCATGCTGGCCATGAACTCATATGTCCTCCTACACAAGAGTGGTTACATTACAGGCATGTGGGGATATTTCCTGCTCCACACTGGGTTTTCTTCCTTCTTCCTTTCACATTGCTTTCTTTCTTCTACAACTTCAACTTCTTCCTTTCCTTCTTCTTCTCCCTCTTCGACTTCTTTTTGTTCTTTATCTTTCTTTTCATCTTCTTCTTCTTCTTTTTCTTCTTCTTCTTCTATATTCTATTGCACTTTCATGATGAGGCTTCTCTCTGCAGCATTTACTGACCTGAGGCTCCGTTGAACTCAAACTCACACAGATTCCTGAGTGCTGTTGATATAAGCTCTCATGGCCACTGCCCAGTCATTTCGCCTTTCAAGTCATTCCATACTGCAATTTAAATTTTTAATTACTTACCCCTTTGTCTTTATGTCTGCCCACTCCTGGAAATCCAGATCCACTGACCTCCCTACACAATCAAAAATAACTAGAGTTAAAATAATTTAACTGGCCTTCATACACTGAAAAGTCAAAAATAAATGAAGAAGATGAAAGGGAACTTGGCCTGGGGATCAGATGAAACTTCATGAATTGCTGGAAAGCTGAACTCGTCTAGTAGTGTATGCTTACACAGAACAAACAAGTTGTGGTACTTGTTTGAACTTGGGTTAGCATGTGAAGAAACACAGATTCTGATTCCAAAGTGAGTCTTTCTTTGTCCAACTTTCTTTATTTCATAAGTAAAATCAGAGAACTGGTTGGCATGGAGATTGTATTACCGATCCCACAGGCACACAGGCTTTGTATGCATTCTGTCTACACACCCCATCCCATTGTCTGCTGCTGTATCATACAAGTGACCAGTCTTCTACCAATTTACACACACACACACACACAAACACACACTCACTCACACACTCACTCACACTCACTCATACACACACGCACAACCAAATATTAAATAGGGCTCAGGAGCATAGACTATCTATAAATTCCAGAGGTCACTTGGTGGCATGTAGTGCCCTCTTATGGTGAAAGGGCATACCTGTAGACAAAATACTTGTGCATAAAATCAATACAGGAGAATTTCATTTTTAAATTATTATTTCTATTATCAAAAATATCATTATTCTGATTACTTTTGAGACAAACATTTCCTCTTTCCTCTGGAGACTGTCCGAGAACACCCTCAGTAATAAAGCAGGGTTGGAATTGAAACAGATCAATTTTTGTTTGCCTCCCTACTGCTCATGGGATTGAAGGCCAATGTCACCAACAGAACATAGCTTGTTCTCCTTTTTTCCCTTTTCCTTTGACTGTAAAATCCCATTTCTTTTCTCTTATTTTCTTTTTCATTCCCCTCACTCTCCATAGGAATCTAAACCTGGGTGGTGTTTCCTTTTCATTGAAGACTGTGCTTTCTCAATATGAGAGCCTCCTTACAATTTTTCAGGTGAAAATTGGTCTTACGTTGTCACTAACAAATACAAAGAAAAAAAAGGACCTTGAAAAGTACATCATATGATTGCGTCCATCTTGTTGAGTTAACTAAGGCAAAGACCTGGAAATGAAAACCAAAGTAGGCAGGGCAGCTGGCATGTGGCCTATCATTGCTGGAATTTCTCAAACAGGTGTGCTGGCCTTCTGAATTTTAGCATTATACTGCCTTGCTCCCACTTACTCTCCATGGCTCCTTTACCTCCTTCCAACATGTGCCACAAGATATCTGTGAGAGTTTATCTTCCAGAAAGTGTGTTGTCTGTCAGGAAGACAAACATTCTTGAATGATAGATATCCAAGTAACACCATCTCAGTGGGTAAGGTGTTATATCTGAGGAATGTGAGTGAAACATTTTAGTATATATTGTACTTGTTTTTAGGGGACCTGAGTTGTTGGTTTTCATCAACATCCTCATCATACTTGTGGCTCCTGCTGCCTTCCTTTTACAAATTAATGCCTGTCCTCTCCTCTTCTTAGGGTAAATCAATGGAAAGTCTAACTTGGATATGGTTTGCTTTGGAAGTGTGGGATTATATTCCTCTTTGCTGAACCTGGGCCATTCAGGGAGGACTGAGAGATGCTGTATTCACTGGAATGTCTACCAAGTATTGATAAGGGCTTTTCATGAGCATACAGCTGGAGCCCACTTTGCCTAAACTCAATACTCTATATACACTCCCCTTGGTCAGCACAGTGCCATTGCTAGCAGAGTGTGGTTGGATATAAAGATATGAATCCCTTATAGTCAGTGATTTCTGCTCCCTTGTCTTTTTATTTTATTTTATTTCATTTCATTTTATTGTTTATTTTGATTGTTTGGCCAAATGGATTCTATGCAACTTTGCAGACTGCCTGGAACCCACCCTTGAGACCAGAATAATTTCAAGCACACAGAAAATAGCTTGGCTTTGCCGTCCAAGGGCTGGGATTAATGATGTGTGACACAACCCCACAGTTTTTATTTTATTTTGTGTTTTGGGGAAGGGGGTATGGTAGCAATGCTTTATCACTTCTTTCTTTAGATCCTTCAGGTTTGATTTCATACAAAGTGTTCTGACCACAATTTCCCTTCTTCCCACAACTCCTTCCCCTCAACCAAATCCACCTGGTGTTAGGGTTAGGCTTCTTGTTCTCTCTCTTTCACACATTGCTCTGTTAGTGCATCGGTTGTAATTACTTTTGTCCATGGATCCTGTAATTATCCGTTTTTAGATTATTCATGTTGATTAGCCATGCCCATGATTAAAATCTGAGTACCACCTGCCAGTGCAGAAGAACTTTTATAAGGATTTCAACTTATAGGCAGAGTATGTCAAGAAAGGGCAAGCTCTCTTACACTGGAGTTTACAATTGGTGCTACATAACCAAAGCCTTACGCAGGATCAAGCCTACTTTCAAATAAGGGAGCCAATTATTCTGTTGAACTGATAGTGATATTAATAGAGGAAAGTAGAGAAAGATGGAGTGATAAAGTTAGGGACAGGGCTTGATTTGCAGCAGAACTCAAATATACGAAACTTAAAAAAAAAAAAGAAAGAAAAAAAGCAAATAAGAAAGGGCCCGGGAGATGGCTTAGTAGAGGACAGACTTTCTATCATTTTATTTTTATTGCAACATTTCTCTGTATACCCACTTCTTTTCTAGTACTCAGACTGAAGTCCTGGTGAGCTGCCAAATCTCCACTTTTAGATTTTTGAGAACAGAGGCTTGATTCATCATCTGTGGCTAAAAGTTGGAATTTTGTTACTTCTTTTTGAGTACATGAGACCTGAGAACAATAGTAGCAGAACAATACTCAGGAATCAGTTGGTGTTTTGCTTAGGGACTGTGTGACCTTTTATGTCTTGATGTTTGATTGTTTTTGTTTTTTGTTTGTTTTTTGTATTAACTGTCTCCATATTTACTTTCCCTCCACTGTCTCTCCATTCCTTCCTTCTTTCTTTCATTTCTTCTTGAAACTGGTTTTGTCTTTGTACCTTGAGAGCTGTCTTGAAAGTCATTTTGTAGGCCAGGCAGAAGTGAAAGTCAGAAATCAACCTGACTCTCTGCCTCTGCCTCTGCCTCAGAAACACTGTGCTCCAATCTCCACTGGAATACTCAGATATGCATGTGCCATGCTTTCCAGTTAAACATTGGTTGAGGAGGGAAAGCCTCATTGCTGATAGGAATTCAGTTATTTTCAGTTTTATTAGGAAAAATAAACTTTGTTTTGTTTACTTTATATTTTCACTATTTTTTTCTTTTTATTTTAAGTCAGGTCTGTGCTCCACTACATGGTGCAGGTCTTCCTTCTGAGAACAGATATGAAAGCATTGAGCTACTTCAAATTAGTTTCCCTCTACTAATGTTGTTGCTCTCACTACACAGCAGAGACAGGGCAAGGAATACATGAAAGTCCAGACATGTCAAAGAGCAAAGTGGACCTTTCTGTCTGCAAAGCTTGGCCATAATTCTCTTGTACTTGTAATTATGGATACATTGTGAATTTTAAAATCATTGAAATCCTGTTAGTCCTATTGATATTCTCTAGAATTTCACTGAACTATTGTCATTTGTTTGTTTTTGGCTTTATCATTTAGTGTGTGTGTGTGTGTGTTTGTGTGTGTGTGTGTGCATCTCATCTGCTTACCTGCCAACGGGCCTACTCAGTTTGAGCATGAATATGTTCAGATTTATAGATAGATGTAGTGCAAAAGATAGTTTTCAATTTTTCAAGACATGATTTTTCTGTGTTGCTTTGACTCTCCCAGGACTCAGACTATAGACCAGGCTGGCCATGAACTCATAGGTCCTCCTGCCACCAGAGTGGTTACATTACAGGCATGTGGAGTATTTCCTGCTCCATACTGGGTTTTCTTCTTTCTTCCTTGCTTTCTTTCTTCTACCACATCAACTTCTTATTTTCTGTCTTTTTCTCCCTCTTGTACTTTTTTTGGTTCTTTATCTTTCTCGTCATCCTCTTCTCTTTTACTTCTTCTTCTTCTAATTTTCTTTTGCTCTTTCATCATGAGGCTTCACTATGCAGCTTTTACTGACCTGAGGCTCCATTGAACTCAAACCCAAACAGCTTCCTGAATGCTGTTGATAAAATTCTCATGGCCACTGCCCAGTAATTTCGCCTTTCAAGTCTTGCTATCTAGCAATTTAATTTTTCAATTACTTACCCCTTTGACTTTATGTCTACGCACTCCTGGAAATCCAGATCCTCCGACCTCCCTACACAAATAAAAATAACTAGAGTTAAAATAACTAACCTGGCATTCATACAGGTGTAAATCAAAAATAAATGAAGAAGATCGAAGGGAACTTGGCCTGGGGATCAGATGAAACTTCGCAGATTGCTGGAAAGCTGAACTAGTCTAGTAGTGTAAGCTTACACAGAACAAACAAGTAGTGGTGCTTGTTTGAACTTGGGTTAGTATGTGAAGAAACACAGATTCTGATACCAAAGTGAGTCTTTCTGTGTCCACCTTTATTTATTTCATAAGTAACATCAGAGACCTGGTTGGCATTGAGCTTATATTGCCAGTCCCACAAGCAAACAGGCTTTGTATGCATTCTCCTTCCACACCCCATCCCATTGTCTGCTGCTGTATCATACAAGTGCCCAGTCTTCTACCGATTTACACACACACACTGACACAGGCTTGCACACACACACACACAAACACACACACACACATTCAAAAACACACACACACACACACACACATATTAAAAAATAAGGCCCAGGAGAATAGACTATCTATAAATTACAGAGGTCACTTGGTGGCATGTAGTGCCCTCTTCTGATGATAGGGCATACCTGCAGACAGAATACTCCTGCATAAAATCAATAGAGAAGCATTTCATTTATACTTATTATTACTATTATCATCATTATTATTATTCTGATTATTTTTGAGACAAACATTTAGTCTTTTCTTAGGAGAATGTCCTTGAACACTCTCTGTAATAAAGCAGGCTTGGAATTCAAACAGATCAATTTATGTTTGCTTCCCTAGTGTTGATGGGATTGAAGGCCAATGTCAGGAACAGAACATAGTGTGTTCTCCTTTTTTTCCCTTTTCCTTTGTCTGTAAACTCACATTTCTTCTCAGTGGGTAAAGTGTTATATCTGAGGAATGTGAGTGAAACATTTTAGTATATATTGTACTTGTTTTTAGGGGACCAAAGTTGTTGTTATTCATCAACATCCTCATCAAACTTGTGGCTCCTGCTGCCTTCCTTTTACAAATTAATTGCCTGTCTCCCTCTCCTCTCGTGAGGGTAAATCAATGGAAAGTCTAACTTGGATATGGCTTACTTTGGAATTGTGGGATTATATTCCTCTTTGCTGAACCTGGGCCATTCAGGTAGGACTGAGAGATGCTGCATTCACTGGAAAGTCTACCAAGTATTGATAATGGCTTTTCATAAGCATACAGCTGGAGCCTACTTTGCCTAAACTCAATACCCTATATATCCTCACCTGGGTCATCACAGGGTCATTGCTAGCTGATTGTGGTTGGATATAAAGAAAGGAATCACTTAGAGTCAGAGAGTTCTGCTCCCTTGTCTTTTTATTTTACTTCATTTTTCTGTTGATTTTCATTGATTGGCAAAATGTATACTATGAATCTTTGTAGACTGTCCTGGAACTCACTTTTGAGACCAGACTGGCTTCAAGCACACAGAAAATAGCTCAGCTCTGCCTCCCAAGGCCTGAGATTAATGATGTGTGACACAACCCCACAGTTTTTAATTTAATTTTGTTTTTGGGGAAGGGGGTATGGTGGGAATGCTTAATCAGTTCTTTCTTTAGATCCTTCAGGATTGATTTCATACAAAGTGTTCTGACCACAGTTTCCCTTATTCCCACAGCTCCTTCTCCTCAGCCAAATCCAACTGGTGTTAGGGTTATGCTTCTAGTTCACTCTCTTTCACACATTGCTGTGTTAATGCAAGAGCTGTAATTACTTTTCTCCATGGATCCTGGAATTATCAGTTTTTAGATTCTGCATGTGGTTTAGCCATGCACATGATTAAAATCAGTGAAATCTGAGTACCACCTGCCAGTGCAAAAGAACTTTTACGAGGATTTCAACTTATAGGCAGAGTATGTCAGGAAAGGGCAAGCTCTCTGTCACTGGGTTTAGAGCATTTACAATTGGTGATACATAACCAAAGCATTACACAGGATCAAGCCAACTTTCAAATAAGGTTGCCAATCATTCTGTTGTACTGATAGTCACATTAATAGAGGAAATTAGAGAAAGATAGAGTGATAAATTTAGGGACAAGGCTTCCTTTCCAGCAGAAGTCAAATATATGAAATTTAAAAAAAAAAACTAAATAACCAGAAATGGCCTGGTAGATGTCTTAGTAGTTGAAAGTCTCTTTTTTTTTTTTTTTTTTTTTTTTTTTTTTCAGCATTTCTCTGTATACCCATTTCTTTTCTAGAAATCACACTGTAGTCCTGGTGAGCTGACAAATCTCTTCTTTCTGATTTTTGAGAACAGAGGCTTGATTCATCATCTGAGGCTAAAAGTTGGAATTTTGTTATTTATTTTTGAGTACATGAGACCTGAGAACTATAGTAGCAGAACAATACTCAGGAATCAGTTGGTGTTCTGCCTTAGGGACTGTGTGAAATTTTTGTCTTTATGTTTGTTTGTTTTTGTTTTTTAATTTGTTTTTTGTATTAACTGTCTCCATATTTACATTTCCTCCACTGTCTCTCCCTCCCTTCCTTCTTCCTTTCATTTCTTTTGGAAACTGGTTTTGTCTTTGTACCTTGAGAGCTGTCTTGAAACTCATTTTGTAGGCCAGGCAGAAGTGAAAGTCAGAAATCAACCTGTCTATCTGCCTCTGCCTCTTCCTCAGAACCACTGTGTACCAATCTCCACTTGAATACTCATATATGCATGTGCCGTGCTTTCCAGTTAAACATTGGTTGAGGAGGGAAAGCCTACATGGCTGATAGGAATTCAGTTATTTTCAGGTTTATGAGGAACTATAAACTTTGTTTTGTTTACTTTATATTTTCATTTGTGGTTTTTTTTTTTTTTTCTTGTTTTTAAAGACAGCTTGTGTCCCTTTATCTTTGCTCTACTTCATGGTGCAGGTCTTCTTTCTGAGAACAGATATGAAAGCATTGAGCTAACTCAAATTAGTTTACCCCTACTAATGTTGTTGTTCTCACTATACAGCAGATATTGGCCAAGCCATGCATGAAAGTCCAGCCCTGTCAAAGAGCAAATGGGACCTTTCTTGCTTTAGGGCCTAACAAAGCTTGGCCCTAATTCTCTTGTACTTGTAATTATGGATACATTGTGAATTTTAAAATCATTGAAATCCTGTTAGTCCTCTTGTCACTCTCTAGATTTTCACTGAACTATTTTCATTTGTTTATTTTTGGCTTTATCATTGAGTGTGTGTGTGTGTGTGTGTGTGTGTGTGTGCATATCATGTGCCTCCCTGCCAACGGGCCTACTCAGTTTGAGCATGAATATGTTCAGATTTGTAGTTAGATTTAGTGCAAAAAGATGGTTTTCAATTTTTCAAGATATGATTTTTCTGTGTTGCTTTGACTCTCCCAGGACTCAGTCTGTAGACCAGGCTGGCCATGAACTCATAGATCCTCCTGCCACCAGAGTGGTTACATTACAGGCATGTGGGGATATATCCTGCTCCATACCGGGTTTTCTTCTTTCTTCCTTGTTTTCTTTCTTCAACCACATCAACTTCTTATTTTCCTTCTTCTTCTACCCCTTCTACTTCTTTTTGTTCTTTATCTTTCTCGTCATCTTCTTCTCTTTTACTTCTTCTTCTTCTAATTTTCTTTTGCTCTTTCATCATGAGGCTTCACTATGCAGCTTTTACTGACCTGAGGCTCCATTGAACTCAAACCCAAACAGCTTCCTGAATGCTGTTGATAAAATTCTCATGGCCACTGCCCAGTAATTTCGCCTTTCAAGTCTTGCTATCTAGCAATTTAATTTTTCATTAACTTACCCCTTTGACTTTATGTCTACGCACTCCTGGAAATCCAGATCCTCCGACCTCCCTACACAATCAAAAATAACTAGAGTTAAAATAATTAACCTGGCCTTCATACAGGTGTAAATCAAAAATAAATGAAGAAGATCGAAGGGAACTTGGCCTGGGGATCAGATGAAACTTCACGGATTGCTGGAAAGCCTAACTAGTCTAGAGGTGTATGCTTACACAGAACAAACAAGTAGTGCTGCTTGTTTGAACTTGGGTTAGTATGAGAAGAAACACAGATTCTGATTCCAAAGTGAGTCTTTCTTTTCCACCTTTCTTTATTTCATAAGTAAAATCAGAGACCTGGTTGGCATGGAGCTTGTATTGTCAGTCCCACAAGCAAACAGGCTTTGTAGGCATTCTGCCTCCACACCCCATCCCGTTGTCTCCTGCTGTATCATACAAATGCCCAGTCTTCTACCAATTTACACACACACAGACACATGCACACACACACACACACACACACACACACACACACACACACACACACACACACACACACACATATTAAAGAATAGGGCCCAGGAGCATAGACTGTCTATAAATTGCAGAGGTCACTTGGTGGCATGTAGTGCCCTCTTCTGGTGAAAGGGCAGACAGAATACTCATGCATAAAATCAATCCAGAAGCATTTCATTTCTACTTATTATTAATATTATCATCATTATTATTATTCTGATTATTTTTGAGACAAACATTTAGTCTTTTCGTAGGAGAATGTCCTAGAACACTCTCTGTAATAAAGCAGGCTTGGAATTCAAACAGATCAATTTATGTTTGCCTCCCTAGTGTTGATGGGATTGACGGCCAATGTCAGGAACAGAACATAGTGTGTTCTCCTTTTTTCCCTTTTCCTTTGTCTGTAAACTCACATTTCTTCTCTCTTGTTTTCTTTTTCTTTCCCTTCACTCTCCATAGGAATCTAATCCTGTGGGGTCCTTTCAACCTATAAGGCGGTGTTTTCCTTTTCATATAAATAAGAGCTTTCAAAAAAAAAATTTTTACAATTTTACAAGTGAAATTTGATTTTACATTCCCCCCTTTTCTACAAGTAAATTTTTTTTTTTTTTTGTCACTGGGAAACACAAAGAACAAACAGGACCTTGTAAAGTACATCATATGATTGTGTCCATCTTGATATCTTTTTTGTGTAGCGCCACCCAAACAAGAACAGACGAAACCCCACCACACAGCGCGCCCGCAACCCCCCCCGCCTGCCCCCCCCCCCCCCAGCCCCCCATCCCGCCCTTCCCACTTTCACCTGTGCCCCCCTTATTTTCCCTTATTCACCTTGCTCTCCTTAACCTCCTTCCAACCATGGCGCGCTTTACACCCCCCACCCGCGCCCAAGATATCTGTGAGAGTTGATCTTCCAGAAAAGCGTGTTGTCTGTCAGGAAGACAAACATTCTTGAATGATAGCTATCCAAGTTACATCATCTCAGTGGGTAAGGTTTTTTCGCTGAGGAATATCGAAAATGAACCATTTTAGTATATATTGTACTTGTTTTTAGGGGACAAAAGTTGTTGTTATTCATCAACATCCTCATCAAACTTGTGGCTCCTGCTGCCTTCCTTTTACAAATTAATTGCCTCTCTCCCTCTCCTCTCATGAGGGTAAATCAATGGAAAGTCTAACTTGGATATGGCTTGCTTTGGAATTGTGGGATTATATTCCTCTTTGCCGAACCTGGGCCATTCAGGTAGGACTGAGAGATGCTGCATTCACTGGAAAGTCTACCAAGTATTGATAATGGCTTTTCATAAGCATACAGCTGGAGCCCACTTTGCCTAAACTCAATACCCTATATATCCTCACCTGGGTCATCACAGGGCCATTGCTAGCTGATTGTGGTTGGATATAAAGAAAGGAATCACTTAGAGTCAGAGAGTTCTGCTCCCTTGTCTTTTTATTTTACTTCATTTTTCTGTTGATTTATTATTTGGCAAAATGTATACTATGCATCTTTGTAGACTGTCCTGGAACTCACTTTTGAGACCAGACTGGCTTCAAGCACACAGAAAATAGCTCAGCTCTGCCTCCCAAGGCCTGAGATTAATGATGTGTGACACAACCCCACAGTTTTTAATTTAATTTTGTTTTTGGGGAAGGGGGTATGGTGGGAATGCTTAATCAGTTCTTTCTTTAGATCCTTCAGGATTGATTTCATACAAAGTGTTCTGACCACAGTTTCCCTTCTTCCCACAGCTCCTTCTCCTCAGCCAAATCCAACTGGTGTTAGGGTTATGCTTCTAGTTCACTCTCTTTCACACATTGCTGTGTTAATGCAATAGCGGTAATTACTTTTCTCCATGGATCCTGGGATTATCAGTTTTTAGATTCTGCATGTGGTTTAGCCATGCACATGACTAAAATCAGTGAAATCTGAGTACCACCTGCCAGTGCAAAAGAACTTTTACGAGGATTTCAACTTATAGGCAGAGTATGTCAGGAAAGGGCAAGCTCTCTGTCACTGGGTTTAGAGCATTTACAATTGGTGATAAATAACCAAAGCATTACACAGGATCAAGCCAACTTTCAAATAAGGTAGCCAATCATTCTGTTGTACTGATAGTCACATTAATAGAGGAAATTAGAGAAAGATAGAGTGATAAATTTAGGGACATGGCTTCACTTCCAGCAGAAGTCAAATATATGAAATTAAAAAAAAAAAAAAAAAAAAAAACCAGAAATGGCCTGGTAGATGTCTTAGTAGTTGAAAGTCTTTCTGTCTTTTTTTTTTCAGCATTTCTCTGTATAACCATTTCTTTTCTAGAACTCAGATTGTAGTCCTGGTGAGCTGACAAATCTCTGCTTTCCGATTTTTGAGAACAGAGGCTTGATTCATCATCTGTGGCTAAAAGTTGGAATTTTGTTATTGATTTTTGAGTACAGGAGACCTGAGAACTATAGTAGCAGAACAATACTCAGGAATCAGTTGGTGTTCTGCCTTAGGGACTGTGTGAAATTTTTGTCTTGATGTTTGTTTGTTTTTGTTTTTTAGTTAGTTTTTTGTATTAACTGTCTCCATATTTACATTTCCTCCACTGTCTCTCCCTTCCTTCCTTCTTCCTTTCATTTCTTTTGGAAACTGGTTTTGTCTTTGTACCTTGAGAGCTGTCTTGAAACTCATTTTGTAGGCCAGGCAGAAGTGAAAGTCAGAAATCAACCTGTCTATCTGCCTCTGCCTCTGTCTCTTCCTCAGAACCACTGTGTACCAATCTCCACTTGAATACTCATATATGCATGTGCCGTGCTTTCCAGTTAAACATTGGTTGAGGAGGGAAAGCCTACATGGCTGATAGGAATTCAGTTATTTTCAGGTTTATGAGGAACTATAAACTTTGTTTTGTTTACTTTATATTTTCACTTGTGGTTTTTTTTTCTTTTTTTTAAAGACAGCTTGTGTCCCTTTATCGTTGCTCCAATTCATGGTGCAGGTCTTCTTTCTGAGAACAGATATGAAAGCATTGAGCTAACTCAAATTAGTTTACCTCTACTAATGTTGTTGTTGTCACTATACAGCAGAGATTGGCCAAGCCATACATGAAAGTCCAGCCCTGTCAAAGAGCAAAGGGGACCTTTCTTGCTTTAGGGCCTAACAAAGCTTGGCCCTAATTCTCTTGTACATGTAATTATGGATACATTGTGAATTTTAAAATCATTGAAATCCTGTTAGTCCTCTTGTCACTCTCTAGATTTTCACTGAACTATTTTCATTTGTTTATTTTTGGCTTTATCATTGAGTGTGTGTGTGTGTGTGTGTGTGTGTGTGTGTGTGTGTGTGTGTGTGTGTGCATATCATGTGCCTCCCTGCCAACGGGCCTACTCAGTTTGAGCATGAATATGTTCAGATTTGTAGTTAGATTTAGTGCAAAAAGATAGTTTTCAATTTTTCAAGACATGATTTTTCTGTGTTGCTTTGACTCTCCCAGGACTCAGTCTGTAGACCAGGCTGGCCATGAACTCATAGATCCTCCTGCCACCAGAGTGGTTACATTACAGGCATGTGGGGATATTTCCTGCTCCATACTGGGTTTTCTTCTTTCTTCCTTGCTTTCTTTCTTCTACCACATCAACTTCTTATTTTCCTTCTTCTTCTACCCCGTCTACTTCTTTTTGTTCTTTATCTTTCTCGTCATCTTCTTCTCTTTTACTTCTTCTTCTTCTAATTTTCTTTTGCTCTTTCATCATGAGGCTTCACTATGCAGCTTTTACTGACCTGAGGCTCCATTGAACTCAAACCCAAACAGCTTCCTGAATGCTGTTGATAAAATTCTCATGGCCACTGCCCAGTAATTTCGCCTTTCAAGTCTTGCTATCTAGCAATTTAATTTTTCAATTACTTACCCCTTTGACTTTATGTCTACGCACTCCTGGAAATCCAGATCCTCCGACCTCCCTACACAATCATAAATAACTAGAGTTAAAATAATTGACCTGGCCTTCATACAGGTGTAAATCAAAAATAAATGAAGAAGATCGAAGGGAACTTGGCCTGGGGATCAGATGAAACTTCACGGATTGCTGGAAAGCTGAACTAGTCTAGAGGTGTATGCTTACACAGAACAAACAAGTAGTGCTGCTTGTTTGAACTTGGGTTAGTATGTGAAGAAACACAGATTCTGATTCCAAAGTGAGTCTTTCTTTGTCCACCTTTCTTTATTTCATAAGTAAAATCAGAGACCTGGTTGGCATGGAGCTTGTATTGCCAGTCCCACAAGCAAACAGGCTTTGTAGGCATTCTGCCTCCACACCCCATCCCGTTGTCTCCTGCTGTATCATACAAATGCCCAGTCTTCTACCAATTTACACACACACAGATACATGGACGCGCGCACACACACACACACACACACACTCACACATTCACAAACACACACACATATTAAAGAATAGGGCCCAGGAGCATAGACTGTCTATAAATTGCAGAGGTCACTTGGTGGCATGTAGTGCCCTCTTCTGGTGAAAGTGCAGAGAGAATACTCATGCATAAAATCAATCCAGAAGCATTTCATTTCTACTTATTATTACTATTATCATCATTATTATTATTCTGATTTTTTTTGAGACAAACATTTAGTCTTTTCGTAGGAGAATGTCCTTGAACACTCTCTGTAATAAAGCAGGCTTGGAATTCAAACAGATCAATTTATGTTTGCCTCCCTAGTGTTGATGGGATTGACGGCCAATGTCAGGAACAGAACATAGTGTGTTCTCCTTTTTTCCCTTTTCCTTTGTCTGTAAACTCACATTTCTTCTCTCTTGTTTTCTTTTTCTTTCCCTTCACTCTCCATAGGAATCTAAACCTGGGCGGTGTTTTCCTTTTCATATAAGGCTGTGCTTTCCCAATATAAGAGCTTCCTACTATTCTTCAAGTGAAATTTGATTTTACTTTGTCACTGGGAAACACAAAGAACAAACAGGACCTTGAAAAGTACATCATATGATTGTGTCCATCTTGGTATCTTGTTGAGGTAACTCAAGCAAAGACGTGGAAATGAAAACCAAAGTAGGCAGGGCAGCCGGCACGTGGCCCATCATTGCTGGATTCTCTCAAACAACTGTGCTGGCCTTATGAATTTTAGCATTGTACTCCCTTGCTCTCTCTTACTCTCCATGGCTCCTTTACCTCCTTCCAACACGTGCCACAAGATATCTGTGAGAGTTGATCTTCCAGAAAGCGTGTTGTCTGTCAGGAAGACAAACATTCTTGAATGATAGCTGTCCAAGTTACATCATCTCAGTGGGTAAGGTATTGTCGCTGAGGAATATGAATGAACCATTTTAGTATATATTGTACTTGTTTTTAGGGGACCAAAGTTGTTGTTATTCATCAACATCCTCATCAAACTTGTGGCTCCTGCTGCCTTCCTTTTACAAATTAATTGCCTCTCTCCCTCTCCTCTCGTGAGGGTAAATCAATGGAAAGTCTAACTTGGATATGGCTTGCTTTGGAATTGTGGGATTATATTCCTCTTTGCTGAACCTTGGCAATTCGGGGAGGACTGAGAGATGTTGCATTCACTGGAAAGTCTACCAAGTATTGATAATGGCTTTTCATAAGCATACAGCTGGAGCCCACTTTGCCTAAACTCAATACCCTATATATCCTCACCTGGGTCATCACAGGGCCATTGCTTGCTGATTGTGGTTGGATATAAAGAAAGGAATCACTTAGAGTCAGAGAGTTCTGCTCCCTTGTCTTTTTATTTTACTTCATTTTTCTGTTGATTTTCATTGTTTGGCAAAATGTATACTATGCATCTTTGTAGACTGTCCTGGAACTCACTTTTGAGACCAGACTGGCTTCAAGCACACAGAAAATAGCTCAGCTCTGCCTCCCAAGGCCTGAGATTAATGATGTGTGACACAACCCCACAGTTTTTAATTTAATTTTTTTTGGGGGGGGAAGGGGGTATGGTGGGAATGCTTAATCAGTTCTTTCTTTAGATCCTTCAGGATTGATTTCATACAAAGTGTTCTGACCACAGTTTCCCTTCTTCCCTCAGCTCCTTCTCCTCAGCCAAATCCAACTGGTGTTAGGGTTATGCTTCTAGTTCACTCTCTTTCACACATTGCTGTGTTAATGCAAGAGCTGTAATTACTTTTCTCCATGGATCCTGGAATTATCAGTTTTTAGATTCTGCATGTGGTTTAGCCATGCACATGACTAAAATCAGTGAAATCTGAGTACCACCTGCCAGTGCAAAAGAACTTTTACGAGGATTTCAACTTATAGGCAGAGTATGTCAGGAAAGGGCAAGCTCTCTGTCACTGGGTTTAGAGCATTTACAATTGGTGATACATAACCAAAGCATTACACAGGATCAAGCCAACTTTCAAATAAGGTAGCCAATCATTCTGTTGTACTGATAGTCACATTAATAGAGGAAATTAGAGAAAGATAGAGTGATAAATTTAGGGACATGGCTTCACTTCCAGCAGAAGTCAAATATATGAAATTAAAAAAAAAAAAAAAAACCAGAAATGGCGTGGTAGATGTCTTAGTAGTTGAAAGTCTTTCTGTCTTTTTTTTTTTTTCAGCATTTCTCTGTATAACCATTTCTTTTCTAGAACTCAGATTGTAGTCCTGGTGAGCTGACAAATCTCTGCTTTCCGATTTTTGAGAACAGAGGCTTGATTCATCATCTGTGGCTAAAAGTTGGAATTTTGTTATTGATTTTTGAGTACAGGAGACCTGAGAACTATAGTAGCAGAACAATACTCAGGAATCAGTTGGTGTTCTGCCTTAGGGACTGTGTGAAATTTTTGTCTTGATGTTTGTTTGTTTTTGTTTTTTAGTTAGTTTTTTGTATTAACTGTCTCCATATTTACATTTCCTCCACTGTCTCTCCCTTCCTTCCTTCTTCCTTTCATTTCTTTTGGAAACTGGTTTTGTCTTTGTACCTTGAGAGCTGTCTTGAAACTCATTTTGTAGGCCAGGCAGAAGTGAAAGTCAGAAATCAACCTGTCTATCTGCCTCTGCCTCTGTCTCTTCCTCAGAACCACTGTGTACCAATCTCCACTTGAATACTCATATATGCATGTGCCGTGCTTTCCAGTTAAACATTGGTTGAGGAGGGAAAGCCTACATGGCTGATAGGAATTCAGTTATTTTCAGGTTTATGAGGAACTATAAACTTTGTTTTGTTTACTTTATATTTTCACTTGTGGTTTTTTTTTTTTTTTTTTTAAAGACAGCTTGTGTCCCTTTATCGTTGCTCCAATTCATGGTGCAGGTCTTCTTTCTGAGAACAGATATGAAAGCATTGAGCTAACTCAAATTAGTTTACCTCTACTAATGTTGTTGTTGTCACTATACAGCAGAGATTGGCCAAGCCATACATGAAAGTCCAGCCCTGTCAAAGAGCAAAGGGGACCTTTCTTGCTTTAGGGCCTAACAAAGCTTGGCCCTAATTCTCTTGTACTTGTAATTATGGATACATTGTGAATTTTAAAATCATTGAAATCCTGTTAGTCCTCTTGTCACTCTCTAGATTTTCACTGAACTATTTTCATTTGTTTATTTTTGGCTTTATCATTGAGTGTGTGTGTGTGTGTGTGTGTGTGTGTGTGTGTGTGTGTGTGTGTGTGTGCATATCATCTGCCTCCCTGCCAACGGGCCTACTCAGTTTGAGCATGAATATGTTCAGCTTTGTAGTTAGATTTAGTGCAAAAAGATAGTTTTCAATTTTTCAAGACATGATTTTTCTGTGTTGCTTTGACTCTCCCAGGACTCAGTCTGTAGACCAGGCTGGCCATGAACTCATAGATCCTCCTGCCACCAGAGTGGTTACATTACAGGCATGTGGGGATATTTCCTGCTCCATACTGGGTTTTCTTCTTTCTTCCTTGCTTTCTTTCTTCTACCACATCAACTTCTTATTTTCCTTCTTCTTCTACCCCTTCTACTTCTTTTTGTTCTTTATCTTTCTCGTCATCTTCTTCTCTTTTACTTCTTCTTCTTCTAATTTTCTTTTGCTCTTTCATCATGAGGCTTCACTATGCAGCTTTTACTGACCTGAGGCTCCATTGAACTCAAACCCAAACAGCTTCCTGAATGCTGTTGATAAAATTCTCATGGCCACTGCCCAGTAATTTCGCCTTTCAAGTCTTGCTATCTAGCAATTTAATTTTTCAATTACTTACCCCTTTGACTTTATGTCTACGCACTCCTGGAAATCCAGATCCTCCGACCTCCCTACACAATCATAAATAACTAGAGTTAAAATAATTGACCTGGCCTTCATACAGGTGTAAATCAAAAATAAATGAAGAAGATCGAAGGGAACTTGGCCTGGGGATCAGATGAAACTTCACGGATTGCTGGAAAGCTGAACTAGTCTAGAGGTGTATGCTTACACAGAACAAACAAGTAGTGCTGCTTGTTTGAACTTGGGTTAGTATGTGAAGAAACACAGATTCTGATTCCAAAGTGAGTCTTTCTTTGTCCACCTTTCTTTATTTCATAAGTAAAATCAGAGACCTGGTTGGCATGGAGCTTGTATTGCCAGTCCCACAAGCAAACAGGCTTTGTAGGCATTCTGCCTCCACACCCCATCCCGTTGTCTCCTGCTGTATCATACAAATGCCCAGTCTTCTACCAATTTACACACACACAGACACATGCACGCACACACACACACACACACACACACAAACACACACTCACACATTCACAAACACACACACATATTAAAAATAGGGCCCAGGAGCATAGACTGTCTATAAATTGCAGAGGTCACTTGGTGGCATGTAGTGCCCTCTTCTGGTGAAAGTGCAGACAGAATACTCATGCATAAAATCAATCCAGAAGCATTTCATTTCTACTTATTATTCCTATTATCATCATTATTATTATTCTGATTTTTTTTGAGACAAACATTTAGTCTTTTCGTAGGAGAATGTCCTTGAACACTCTCTGTAATAAAGCAGGCTTGGAATTCAAACAGATCAATTTATGTTTGCCTCCCTAGTGTTGATGGGATTGACGGCCAATGTCAGGAACAGAACATAGTGTGTTCTCCTTTTTTCACTTTTCCTTTGTCTGTAAACTCACATTTCTTCTCTCTTGTTTTCTTTTTCTTTCCCTTCACTCTCCATAGGAATCTAAACCTGGGCAGGTGTTTTCCTTTTCATATAAGGCTGTGCTTTCCCAATATAAGAGCTTCCTACTATTCTTCAAGTGAAATTTGATTTTACTTTGTCACTGGGAAACACAAAGAACAAACAGGACCTTGAAAAGTACATCATATGATTGTGTCCATCTTGGTATCTTGTTGAGGTAACTCAAGCAAAGACGTGGAAATGAAAACCAAAGTAGGCAGGGCAGCCGGCACGTGGCCCATCATTGCTGGATTCTCTCAAACAACTGTGCTGGCCTTATGAATTTTAGCATTGTACTCCCTTGCTCTCTCTTACTCTCCATGGCTCCTTTACCTCCTTCCAACACGTGCCACAAGATATCTGTGAGAGTTGATCTTCCAGAAAGCGTGTTGTCTGTCAGGAAGACAAACATTCTTGAATGATAGCTATCCATGTTACATCATCTCAGTGGGTAAGGTATTGTCACTGAGGAATATGAATGAACCATTTTAGTATATATTGTACTTGTTTTTAGGGGACCAAAGTTGTTGTTATTCATCAACATCCTCATCAAACTTGTGGCTCCTGCTGCCTTCCTTTTACAAATTAATTGCCTCTCTCCCTCTCCTCTCGTGAGGGTAAATCAATGGAAAGACTATCTTGGATATGGCTTGCTTTGGAATTGTGGGATTATATTCCTCTTTGCCGAACCTGGGCCATTCAGGTAGGACTGAGAGATGCTGCATTCACTGGAAAGTCTACCAAGTATTGATAATGGCTTTTCATAAGCATACAGCTGGAGCCCACTTTGCCTAAACTCAATACCCTATATATCCTCACCTGGGTCATCACAGGGCCATTGCTAGCTGATTGTGGTTGGATATAAAGAAAGGAATCACTTAGAGTCAGAGAGTTCTGCTCCCTTGTCTTTTTATTTTACTTCATTTTTCTGTTGATTTTCATTGTTTGGCAAAATGTATACTATGCACCTTTGTAGACTGTCCTGGAACTCACTTTTGAGACCAAACTGGCTTCAAGCACACAGAAAATAGCTCAGCTCTGCCTCCCAAGGCCTGAGATTAATGATGTGTGACACAACCCCACAGTTTTTAATTTAATTTTTTTTGGGGGGGGAAGGGGGTATGGTGGGAATGCTTAATCAGTTCTTTCTTTAGATCCTTCAGGATTGATTTCATACAAAGTGTTCTGACCACAGTTTCCCTTCTTCCCTCAGCTCCTTCTCCTCAGCCAAATCCAACTGGTGTTAGGGTTATGCTTCTAGTTCACTCTTTTCACACATTGCTGTGTTAATGCAAGAGCTGTAATTACTTTTCTCCATGGATCCTGGAATTATCAGTTTTTAGATTCTGCATGTGGATTAGCCATGCACATGATTAAAATCAGTGAAATCTGAGTACCACCTGCCAGTGCAAAAGAACTTTTACGAGGATTTCAACTTATAGGCAGAGTATGTCAGGAAAGGGCAAGCTGTCTGTCACTGTGTTTAGAGCATTTACAATTGGTGATACATAACCAAAGCATTACACAGGATCATGCCAACTTTCAAATAAGGTAGCCAATCATTCTGTTGTACTGATAGTCACATTAATAGAGGAAATTAGAGAAAGATAGAGTGATAAATTTAGGGACATGTCTTCCTTTCCAGCAGAAGTCAAATATATGAAATTAAAAAAAAAAATAACCAGAAATGGCCTGGTAGATGTCTTAGTAGTTGAAAGTCTTTCTGTCTTTTTTTTTTTTTCAGCATTTCTCTATATAACCATTTCTTTTCTAGAACTCAGATTGTAGTCCTGGTGAGCTGACAAATCTCTGCTTTCCGATTTTTGAGAACACAGGCTTGATTCATCATCTGTGGCTAAAAGTTGGAATTTTGTTATTGATTTTTGAGTACAGGAGACCTGAGAACTATAGTAGCAGAACAATACTCAGGAATCAGTTGGTGTTCTGCCTTAGGGACTGTGTGAAATTTTTGTCTTTATGTTTGTTTGTTTTTGTTTTTTAGTTAGTTTTTTGTATTAACTGTCTCCATATTTACATTTCCTCCAATGTCTCTCCCTTCCTTCCTTCTTCCTTTCAATTCTTTGGGAAACTGGTTTTGTCTTTGTACCTTGAGAGCTTTCCTGAAACTCATTTTGTAGGCCAGGCAGAAGTGAAAGTCAGAAATCAACCTGTCTATCTGCCTCTGCCTCTGCCTCTTCCTCAGAACCACTGTGTACCAATCTCCACTTGAATACTCATATATGCGTGTGCCGTGCTTTCCAGTTAAACATTGGTTGAGGAGGGAAAGCCTACATGGCTGATAGGAATTCAGTTATTTTCAGGTTTATGAGGAACTATAAACTTTGTTTTGTTTACTTTATATTTTCACTTGTGGTTTTTTTTTTTTTTTTTTTTCTTTTTTTTCAAGACAGCTTGTGTCCCTTTATCGTTGCTCCACTTCATGGTGCAGGTCTTCTTTCTGAGAACAGATATGAAAGCATTGAGCTAACTCAAATTAGTTTACCTCTACTAATGTTGTTGTTCTCACTATACAGCAGAGATTGGCCAAGCCATACATGAAAGTCCAGCCCTGTCAAAGAGCAAAGGGGACCTTTCTTGCTTTAGGGCCTAACAAAGCTTGGCCCTAATTCTCTTGTACATGTAATTATGGATACATTGTGAATTTTAAAATCATTGAAATCCTGTTAGTCCTCTTGTCACTCTCTAGATTTTCACTGAACTATTTTCATTTGTTTATTTTTGGCTTTATCATTGAGTGTGTGTGTGTGTGTGTGTGTGTGTGTGTGTGTGTGTGTGTGTGTGTGTGCATATCATCTGCCTCCCTGCCAACGGGCCTACTCAGTTTGAGCATGAATATGTTCAGATTTGTAGTTAGATTTAGTGCAAAAAGATAGTTTTCAATTTTTCAAGACATGATTTTTCTGTGTTGCTTTGACTCTCCCAGGACTCAGTCTGTAGACCAGGCTGGCCATGAACTCATAGATCCTCCTGCCACCAGAGTGGTTACATTACAGGCATGTGGGGATATTTCCTGCTCCATACTGGGTTTTCTTCTTTCTTCCTTGCTTTCTTTCTTCTACCACATCAACTTCTTATTTTCCTTCTTCTTCTACCCCTTCTACTTCTTTTTGTTCTTTATCTTTCTCGTCATCTTCTTCTCTTTTACTTCTTCTTCTTCTAATTTTCTTTTGCTCTTTCATCATGAGGCTTCACTATGCAGCTTTTACTGACCTGAGGCTCCATTGAACTCAAACCCAAACAGCTTCCTGAATGCTGTTGATAAAATTCTCATGGCCACTGCCCAGTAATTTCTCCTTTCAAGTCTTGCTATCTAGCAATTTAATTTTTCAATTACTTACCCCTTTGACTTTATGTCTACGCACTCCTGGAAATCCAGATCCTCCGACCTCCCTACACAATCATAAATAACTAGAGTTAAAATAATTGACCTGGCCTTCATACAGGTGTAAATCAAAAATAAATGAAGAAGATCGAAGGGAACTTGGCCTGGGGATCAGATGAAACTTCACGGATTGCTGGAAAGCTGAACTAGTCTAGAGGTGTATGCTTACACAGAACAAACAAGTAGTGCTGCTTGTTTGAACTTGGGTTAGTATGTGAAGAAACACAGATTCTGATTCCAAAGTGAGTCTTTCTTTGTCCACCTTTCTTTATTTCATAAGTAAAATCAGAGACCTGGTTGGCATGGAGCTTGTATTGCCAGTCCCACAAGCAAACAGGCTTTGTAGGCATTCTGCCTCCACACCCCATCCCGTTGTCTCCTGCTGTATCATACAAATGCCCAGTCTTCTACCAATTTACACACACACAGACACATGCACGCACACACACACACACACACACACACACACACACAAACACACACTCACACATTCACAAACACACACACATATTAAAAATAGGGCCCAGGAGCATAGACTGTCTATAAATTGCAGAGGTCACTTGGTGGCATGTAGTGCCCTCTTCTGGTGAAAGGGCAGACAGAATACTCATGCATAAAATCAATCCAGAAGCATTTCATTTCTACTTATTTTTCCTATTATCATCATTATTATTATTCTGATTATTTTTGAGACAAACATTTAGTCTTTTCGTAGGAGAATGTCCTTGAACACTCTCTGTAATAAAGCAGGCTTGGAATTCAAACAGATCAATTTATGTTTGCCTCCCTAGTGTTGATGGGATTGACGGCCAATGTCAGGAACAGAACATAGTGTGTTCTCCTTTTTTCCCTTTTCCTTTGTCTGTAAACTCACATTTCTTCTCTCTTGTTTTCTTTTTCTTTCCCTTCACTCTCCATAGGAATCTAAACCTGGGCAGGTGTTTTCCTTTTCATATAAGGCTGTGCTTTCCCAATATAAGAGCTTCCTACTATTCTTCAAGTGAAATTTGATTTTACTTTGTCACTGGGAAACACAAAGAACAAACAGGACCTTGAAAAGTACATCATATGATTGTGTCCATCTTGGTATCTTGTTGAGGTAACTCAAGCAAAGACGTGGAAATGAAAACCAAAGTAGGCAGGGCAGCCGGCACGTGGCCCATCATTGCTGGATTCTCTCAAACAACTGTGCTGGCCTTATGAATTTTAGCATTGTACTCCCTTGCTCTCTCTTACTCTCCATGGCTCCTTTACCTCCTTCCAACACGTGCCACAAGATATCTGTGAGAGTTGATCTTCCAGAAAGCGTGTTGTCTGTCAGGAAGACAAACATTCTTGAATGATAGCTATCCATGTTACATCATCTCAGTGGGTAAGGTATTGTCACTGAGGAATATGAATGAACCATTTTAGTATATATTGTACTTGTTTTTAGGGGACCAAAGTTGTTGTTATTCATCAACATCCTCATCAAACTTGTGGCTCCTGCTGCCTTCCTTTTACAAATTAATTGCCTCTCTCCCTCTCCTCTCGTGAGGGTAAATCAATGGAAAGACTATCTTGGATATGGCTTGCTTTGGAATTGTGGGATTATATTCCTCTTTGCCGAACCTGGGCCATTCAGGTAGGACTGAGAGATGCTGCATTCACTGGAAAGTCTACCAAGTATTGATAATGGCTTTTCATAAGCATACAGCTGGAGCCCACTTTGCCTAAACTCAATACCCTATATATCCTCACCTGGGTCATCACAGGGCCATTGCTAGCTGATTGTGGTTGGATATAAAGAAAGGAATCACTTAGAGTCAGAGAGTTCTGCTCCCTTGTCTTTTTATTTTACTTCATTTTTCTGTTGATTTTCATTGTTTGGCAAAATGTATACTATGCACCTTTGTAGACTGTCCTGGAACTCACTTTTGAGACCAAACTGGCTTCAAGCACACAGAAAATAGCTCAGCTCTGCCTCCCAAGGCCTGAGATTAATGATGTGTGACACAACCCCACAGTTTTTAATTTAATTTTTTTGGGGGGGAAGGGGTATGGTGGGAATGCTTAATCAGTTCTTTCTTTAGATCCTTCAGGATTGATTTCATACAAAGTGTTCTGACCACAGTTTCCCTTCTTCCCTCAGCTCCTTCTCCTCAGCCAAATCCAACTGGTGTTAGGGTTATGCTTCTAGTTCACTCTCTTTCACACATTGCTGTGTTAATGCAAGAGCTGTAATTACTTTTCTCCATGGATCCTGGAATTATCAGTTTTTAGATTCTGCATGTGGATTAGCCATGCACATGATTAAAATCAGTGAAATCTGAGTACCACCTGCCAGTGCAAAAGAACTTTTACGAGGATTTCAACTTATAGGCAGAGTATGTCAGGAAAGGGCAAGCTGTCTGTCACTGTGTTTAGAGCATTTACAATTGGTGATACATAACCAAAGCATTACACAGGATCATGCCAACTTTCAAATAAGGTAGCCAATCATTCTGTTGTACTGATAGTCACATTAATAGAGGAAATTAGAGAAAGATAGAGTGATAAATTTAGGGACATGTCTTCCTTTCCAGCAGAAGTCAAATATATGAAATTAAAAAAAAAATAACCAGAAATGGCCTGGTAGATGTCTTAGTAGTTGAAAGTCTTTCTGTCTTTTTTTTTTTTTCAGCATTTCTCTATATAACCATTTCTTTTCTAGAACTCAGATTGTAGTCCTGGTGAGCTGACAAATCTCTGCTTTCCGATTTTTGAGAACACAGGCTTGATTCATCATCTGTGGCTAAAAGTTGGAATTTTGTTATTAATTTTTGAGTACAGGAGACCTGAGAACTATAGTAGCAGAACAATACTCAGGAATCAGTTGGTGTTCTGCCTTAGGGACTGTGTGAAATTTTTGTCTTTATGTTTGTTTGTTTTTGTTTTTTAGTTAGTTTTTTGTATTAACTGTCTCCATATTTACATTTCCTCCAATGTCTCTCCCTTCCTTCCTTCTTCCTTTCAATTCTTTGGGAAACTGGTTTTGTCTTTGTACCTTGAGAGCTTTCCTGAAACTCATTTTGTAGGCCAGGCAGAAGTGAAAGTCAGAAATCAACCTGTCTATCTGCCTCTGCCTCTGCCTCTTCCTCAGAACCACTGTGTACCAATCTCCACTTGAATACTCATATATGCGTGTGCCGTGCTTTCCAGTTAAACATTGGTTGAGGAGGGAAAGCCTACATGGCTGATAGGAATTCAGTTATTTTCAGGTTTATGAGGAACTATAAACTTTGTTTTGTTTACTTTATATTTTCACTTGTGGTTTTTTTTTTTTTTTTTTTTCAAGACAGCTTGTGTCCCTTTATCGTTGCTCCACTTCATGGTGCAGGTCTTCTTTCTGAGAACAGATATGAAAGCATTGAGCTAACTCAAATTAGTTTACCTCTACTAATGTTGTTGTTCTCACTATACAGCAGAGATTGGCCAAGCCATACATGAAAGTCCAGCCCTGTCAAAGAGCAAAGGGGACCTTTCTTGCTTTAGGGCCTAACAAAGCTTGGCCCTAATTCTCTTGTACATGTAATTATGGATACATTGTGAATTTTAAAATCATTGAAATCCTGTTAGTCCTCTTGTCACTCTCTAGATTTTCACTGAACTATTTTCATTTGTTTATTTTTTGCTTTATCATTGAGTGTGTGTGTGTGTGTTTGTGTGTGTGTGTGTGTGTTTGTGTGTGCATATCATCTGCCTCCCTGCCAACGGGCCTACTCAGTTTGAGCATGAATATGTTCAGATTTGTAGTTAGATTTAGTGCAAAAAGATAGTTTTCAATTTTTCAAGACATGATTTTTCTGTGTTGCTTTGACTCTCCCAGGACTCAGTCTGTAGACCAGGCTGGCCATGAACTCATAGATCCTCCTGCCACCAGAGTGGTTACATTACAGGCATGTGGGGATATTTCCTGCTCCATACTGGGTTTTCTTCTTTCTTCCTTGCTTTCTTTCTTCTACCACATCAACTTCTTATTTTCCTTCTTCTTCTACCCCTTCTACTTCTTTTTGTTCTTTATCTTTCTCGTCATCTTCTTCTCTTTTACTTCTTCTTCTTCTAATTTTCTTTTGCTCTTTCATCATGAGGCTTCACTATGCAGCTTTTACTGACCTGAGGCTCCATTGAACTCAAACCCAAACAGCTTCCTGAATGCTGTTGATAAAATTCTCATGGCCACTGCCCAGTAATTTCTCCTTTCAAGTCTTGCTATCTAGCAATTTAATTTTTCAATTACTTACCCCTTTGACTTTATGGTCTACGCACTCCTGGAAATCCAGATCCTCCGACCTCCCTACACAATCATAAATAACTAGAGTTAAAATAATTGACCTGGCCTTCATACAGGTGTAAATCAAAAATAAATGAAGAAGATCGAAGGGAACTTGGCCTGGGGATCAGATGAAACTTCACGGATTGCTGGAAAGCTGAACTAGTCTAGAGGTGTATGCTTACACAGAACAAACAAGTAGTGCTGCTTGTTTGAACTTGGGTTAGCATGTGAAGAAACACAGATTCTGATTCCAAAGTGAGTCTGTCTTTGACCACCTTTCTTTATTTCATAAGTAAAATCAGAGACCTGGTTGGCATGGAGCTTGTATTGCCAGTCCCACAAGCAAACAGGCTTTGTAGGCATTCTGCCTCCACACCCCATCCCGTTGTCTCCTGCTGTATCATACAAATGCCCAGTCTTCTACCAATTTACACACACACAGATACATGCACGCACACACACACACACACACACACACACACACACACTCACACATTCACAAACACACACACATATTAAAGAATAGGGCCCAGGAGCATAGACTGTCTATAAATTGCAGAGGTCACTTGGTGGCATGTAGTGCCCTCTTCTGGTGAAAGTGCAGAGAGAATACTCATGCATAAAATCAATCCAGAAGCATTTCATTTCTACTTATTATTACTATTATCATCATTATTATTATTCTGATTTTTTTTGAGACAAACATTTAGTCTTTTCGTAGGAGAATGTCCTTGAACACTCTCTGTAATAAAGCAGGCTTGGAATTCAAACAGATCAATTTATGTTTGCCTCCCTAGTGTCGATGGGATTGACGGCCAATGTCAGGAACAGAACATAGTGTGTTCTCCTTTTTTCCCTTTTCCTTTGTCTGTAAACTCACATTTCTTCTCTCTTGTTTTCTTTTTCTTTCCCTTCACTCTCCATAGGAATCTAAACCTGGGCGGTGTTTTCCTTTTCATATAAGGCTGTGCTTTCCCAATATAAGAGCTTCCTACTATTCTTCAAGTGAAATTTGATTTTACTTTGTCACTGGGAAACACAAAGAACAAACAGGACCTTGAAAAGTACATCATATGATTGTGTCCATCTTGGTATCTTGTTGAGGTAACTCAAGCAAAGACGTGGAAATGAAAACCAAAGTAGGCAGGGCAGCCGGCACGTGGCCCATCATTGCTGGATTCTCTCAAACAACTGTGCTGGCCTTATGAATTTTAGCATTGTACTCCCTTGCTCTCTCTTACTCTCCATGGCTCCTTTACCTCCTTCCAACACGTGCCACAAGATATCTGTGAGAGTTGATCTTCCAGAAAGCGTGTTGTCTGTCAGGAAGACAAACATTCTTGAATGATAGCTATCCAAGTTACATCATCTCAGTGGGTAAGGTATTGTCGCTGAGGAATATGAATGAACCATTTTAGTATATATTGTACTTGTTTTTAGGGGACCAAAGTTGTTGTTATTCATCAACATCCTCATCAAACTTGTGGCTCCTGCTGCCTTCCTTTTACAAATTAATTGCCTCTCTCCCTCTCCTCTCGTGAGGGTAAATCAATGGAAAGTCTAACTTGGATATGGCTTGCTTTGGAATTGTGGGATTATATTCCTCTTTGCTGAACCTTGGCAATTCGGGGAGGACTGAGAGATGTTGCATTCACTGGAAAGTCTACCAAGTATTGATAATGGCTTTTCATAAGCATACAGCTGGAGCCCACTTTGCCTAAACTCAATACCCTATATATCCTCACCTGGGTCATCACAGGGCCATTGCTTGCTGATTGTGGTTGGATATAAAGAAAGGAATCACTTAGAGTCAGAGAGTTCTGCTCCCTTGTCTTTTTATTTTACTTCATTTTTCTGTTGATTTTCATTGTTTGGCAAAATGTATACTATGCATCTTTGTAGACTGTCCTGGAACTCACTTTTGAGACCAGACTGGCTTCAAGCACACAGAAAATAGCTCAGCTCTGCCTCCCAAGGCCTGAGATTAATGATGTGTGACACAACCCCACAGTTTTTAATTTAATTTTTTTTTGGGGGGAAGGGGTATGGTGGGAATGCTTAATCAGTTCTTTCTTTAGATCCTTCAGGATTGATTTCATACAAAGTGTTCTGACCACAGTTTCCCTTCTTCCCTCAGCTCCTTCTCCTCAGCCAAATCCAACTGGTGTTAGGGTTATGCTTCTAGTTCACTCTCTTTCACACATTGCTGTGTTAATGCAAGAGCTGTAATTACTTTTCTCCATGGATCCTGGAATTATCAGTTTTTAGATTCTGCATGTGGTTTAGCCATGCACATGATTAAAATCAGTGAAATCTGAGTACCACCTGCCAGTGCAAAAAGAACTTTTACGAGGATTTCAACTTATAGGCAGAGTATGTCAGGAAAGGGCAAGCTGTCTGTCACTGTGTTTAGAGCATTTACAATTGGTGATACATAACCAAAGCATTACACAGGATCAAGCCAACTTTCAAATAAGGTAGCCAATCATTCTGTTGTACTGATAGTCACATTAATAGAGGAAATTAGAGAAAGATAGAGTGATAAATTTAGGGACATGTCTTCCTTTCCAGCAGAAGTCAAATATATGAAATTAAAAAAAAAATAACCAGAAATGGCCTGGTAGATGTCTTAGTAGTTGAAAGTCTTTCTGTCTTTTTTTTTTTTCAGCATTTCTCTATATAACCATTTCTTTTCTAGAACTCAGATTGTAGTCCTGGTGAGCTGACAAATCTCTGCTTTCCGATTTTTGAGAACAGAGGCTTGATTCATCATCTGTGGCTAAAAGTTGGAATTTTGTTATTGATTTTTGAGTACATGAGACCTGAGAACTATAGTAGCAGAACAATACTCAGGAATCAGTTGGTGTTCTGCCTTAGGGACTGTGTGAAATTTTTGTCTTTATGTTTGTTTGTTTTTGTTTTTTAGTTAGTTTTTTGTATTAACTGTCTCCATATTTACATTTCCTCCACTGTCTCTCCCTTCCTTCCTTCTTCCTTTCAATTCTTTGGGAAACTGGTTTTGTCTTTGTACCTTGAGAGCTGTCCTGAAACTCATTTTGTAGGCCAGGCAGAAGTGAAAGTCAGAAATCAACCTGTCTATCTGCCTCTGCCTCTGCCTCTTCCTCAGAACCACTGTGTACCAATCTCCACTTGAATACTCATATATGCATGTGCCGTGCTTTCCAGTTAAACATTGGTTGAGGAGGGAAAGCCTACATGGCTGATAGGAATTCAGTTATTTTCAGGTTTATGAGGAACTATAAACTTTGTTTTGTTTACTTTATATTTTCACTTGTGGTTTTTTTTTTTTTTCTTTTTTTTCTAAGACAGCTTGTGTCCCTTTATCGTTGCTCCACTTCATGGTGCAGGTCTTCTTTCTGAGAACAGATATGAAAGCATTGAGCTAACTCAAATTAGTTTACCTCTACTAATGTTGTTGTTCTCACTATACAGCAGAGATTGGCCAAGCCATACATGAAAGTCCAGCCCTGTCAAAGAGCAAAGGGGACCTTTCTTGCTTTAGGGCCTAACAAAGCTTGGCCCTAATTCTCTTGTACATGTAATTATGGATACATTGTGAATTTTAAAATCATTGAAATCCTGTTAGTCCTCTTGTCACTCTCTAGATTTTCACTGAACTATTTTCATTTGTTTATTTTTGGCTTTATCATTGAGTGTGTGTGTGTGTGTGTGTGTGTGTGTGTGTGTGTGTGTGTGTGTGCATATCATCTGCCTCCCTGCCAACGGGCCTACTCAGTTTGAGCATGAATATGTTCAGCTTTGTAGTTAGATTTAGTGCAAAAAGATAGTTTTCAATTTTTCAAGACATGATTTTTCTGTGTTGCTTTGACTCTCCCAGGACTCAGTCTGTAGACCAGGCTGGCCATGAACTCATAGATCCTCCTGCCACCAGAGTGGTTACATTACAGGCATGTGGGGATATTTCCTGCTCCATACTGGGTTTTCTTCTTTCTTCCTTGCTTTCTTTCTTCTACCACATCAACTTCTTATTTTCCTTCTTCTTCTACCCCTTCTACTTCTTTTTGTTCTTTATCTTTCTCGTCATCTTCTTCTCTTTTACTTCTTCTTCTTCTAATTTTCTTTTGCTCTTTCATCATGAGGCTTCACTATGCAGCTTTTACTGACCTGAGGCTCCATTGAACTCAAACCCAAACAGCTTCCTGAATGCTGTTGATAAAATTCTCATGGCCACTGCCCAGTAATTTCTCCTTTCAAGTCTTGCTATCTAGCAATTTAATTTTTCAATTACTTACCCCTTTGACTTTAGGTCTACGCACTCCTGGAAATCCAGATCCTCCGACCTCCCTACACAATCATAAATAACTAGAGTTAAAATAATTGACCTGGCCTTCATACAGGTGTAAATCAAAAATAAATGAAGAAGATCGAAGGGAACTTGGCCTGGGGATCAGATGAAACTTCACGGATTGCTGGAAAGCTGAACTAGTCTAGAGGTGTATGCTTACACAGAACAAACAAGTAGTGCTGCTTGTTTGAACTTGGGTTAGTATGTGAAGAAACACAGATTCTGATTCCAAAGTGAGTCTTTCTTTGTCCACCTTTCTTTATTTCATAAGTAAAATCAGAGACCTGGTTGGCATGGAGCTTGTATTGCCAGTCCCACAAGCAAACAGGCTTTGTAGGCATTCTGCCTCCACACCCCATCCCGTTGTCTCCTGCTGTATCATACAAATGCCCAGTCTTCTACCAATTTACACACACACAGATACATGCACGCGCACACACACACACACACACACACACACACACACTCACACATTCACAAACACACACACATATTAAAGAATAGGGCCCAGGAGCATAGACTGTCTATAAATTGCAGAGGTCACTTGGTGGCATGTAGTGCCCTCTTCTGGTGAAAGTGCAGAGAGAATACTCATGCATAAAATCAATCCAGAAGCATTTCATTTCTACTTATTATTACTATTATCATCATTATTATTATTCTGATTTTTTTTTGAGACAAACATTTAGTCTTTTCGTAGGAGAATGTCCTTGAACACTCTCTGTAATAAAGCAGGCTTGGAATTCAAACAGATCAATTTATGTTTGCCTCCCTAGTGTTGATGGGATTGACGGCCAATGTCAGGAACAGAACATAGTGTGTTCTCCTTTTTTCCCTTTTCCTTTGTCTGTAAACTCACATTTCTTCTCTCTTGTTTTCTTTTTCTTTCCCTTCACTCTCCATAGGAATCTAAACCTGGGCGGTGTTTTCCTTTTCATATAAGGCTGTGCTTTCCCAATATAAGAGCTTCCTACTATTCTTCAAGTGAAATTTGATTTTACTTTGTCACTGGGAAACACAAAGAACAAACAGGACCTTGAAAAGTACATCATATGATTGTGTCCATCTTGGTATCTTGTTGAGGTAACTCAAGCAAAGACGTGGAAATGAAAACCAAAGTAGGCAGGGCAGCCGGCACGTGGCCCATCATTGCTGGATTCTCTCAAACAACTGTGCTGGCCTTATGAATTTTAGCATTGTACTCCCTTGCTCTCTCTTACTCTCCATGGCTCCTTTACCTCCTTCCAACACGTGCCACAAGATATCTGTGAGAGTTGATCTTCCAGAAAGCATGTTGTCTGTCAGGAAGACAAACATTCTTGAATGATAGCTATCCAAGTTACATCATCTCAGTGGGTAAGGTATTGTCGCTGAGGAATATGAATGAACCATTTTAGTATATATTGTACTTGTTTTTAGGGGACCAAAGTTGTTGTTATTCATCAACATCCTCATCAAACTTGTGGCTCCTGCTGCCTTCCTTTTACAAATTAATTGCCTCTCTCCCTCTCCTCTCGTGAGGGTAAATCAATGGAAAGTCTAACTTGGATATGGCTTGCTTTGGAATTGTGGGATTATATTCCTCTTTGCTGTACCTTGGCAATTCGGGGAGGACTGAGAGATGTTGCATTCACTGGAAAGTCTACCAAGTATTGATAATGGCTTTTCATAAGCATACAGCTGGAGCCCACTTTGCCTAAACTCAATACCCTATATATCCTCACCTGGGTCATCACAGGGCCATTGCTTGCTGATTGTGGTTGGATATAAAGAAAGGAATCACTTAGAGTCAGAGAGTTCTGCTCCCTTGTCTTTTTATTTTACTTCATTTTTCTGTTGATTTTCATTGTTTGGCAAAATGTATACTATGCATCTTTGTAGACTGTCCTGGAACTCACTTTTGAGACCAGACTGGCTTCAAGCACACAGAAAATAGCTCAGCTCTGCCTCCCAAGGCCTGAGATTAATGATGTGTGACACAACCCCACAGTTTTTAATTTAATTTTGTTTTTGGGGAAGGGGGTATGGTGGGAATGCTTAATCAGTTCTTTCTTTAGATCCTTCAGGATTGATTTCATACAAAGTGTTCTGACCACAGTTTCCCTTCTTCCCTCAGCTCCTTCTCCTCAGCCAAATCCAACTGGTGTTAGGGTTATGCTTCTAGTTCACTCTCTTTCACACATTGCTGTGTTAATGCAAGAGCTGTAATTACTTTTCTCCATGGATCCTGGAATTATCAGTTTTTAGATTCTGCATGTGGTTTAGCCATGCACATGATTAAAATCAGTGAAATCTGAGTACCACCTGCCAGTGCAAAAGAACTTTTACGAGGATTTCAACTTATAGGCAGAGTATGTCAGGAAAGGGCAAGCTGTCTGTCACTGTGTTTAGAGCATTTACAATTGGTGATACATAACCAAAGCATTACACAGGATCAAGCCAACTTTCAAATAAGGTAGCCAATCATTCTGTTGTACTGATAGTCACATTAATAGAGGAAATTAGAGAAAGATAGAGTGATAAATTTAGGGACATGTCTTCCTTTCCAGCAGAAGTCAAATATATGAAATTAAAAAAAAATAACCAGAAATGGCCTGGTAGATGTCTTAGTAGTTGAAAGTCTTTCTGTCTTTTTTTTTTCAGCATTTCTCTATATAACCATTTCTTTTCTAGAACTCAGATTGTAGTCCTGGTGAGCTGACAAATCTCTGCTTTCCGATTTTTGAGAACAGAGGCTTGATTCATCATCTGTGGCTAAAAGTTGGAATTTTGTTATTGATTTTTGAGTACATGAGACCTGAGAACTATAGTAGCAGAACAATACTCAGGAATCAGTTGGTGTTCTGCCTTAGGGACTGTGTGAAATTTTTGTCTTTATGTTTGTTTGTTTTTGTTTTTTAGTTAGTTTTTTGTATTAACTGTCTCCATATTTACATTTCCTCCACTGTCTCTCCCTTCCTTCCTTCTTCCTTTCAATTCTTTGGGAAACTGGTTTTGTCTTTGTACCTTGAGAGCTGTCCTGAAACTCATTTTGTAGGCCAGGCAGAAGTGAAAGTCAGAAATCAACCTGTCTATCTGCCTCTGCCTCTGCCTCTTCCTCAGAACCACTGTGTACCAATCTCCACTTGAATACTCATATATGCATGTGCCGTGCTTTCCAGTTAAACATTGGTTGAGGAGGGAAAGCCTACATGGCTGATAGGAATTCAGTTATTTTCAGGTTTATGAGGAACTATAAACTTTGTTTTGTTTACTTTATATTTTCACTTGTGGTTTTTTTTTTTTTTTTTTTTTCAAGACAGCTTGTGTCCCTTTATCGTTGCTCCACTTCATGGTGCAGGTCTTCTTTCTGAGAACAGATATGAAAGCATTGAGCTAACTCAAATTAGTTTACCTCTACTAATGTTGTTGTTCTCACTATACAGCAGAGATTGGCCAAGCCATACATGAAAGTCCAGCCCTGTCAAAGAGCAAAGGGGACCTTTCTTGCTTTAGGGCCTAACAAAGCTTGGCCCTAATTCTCTTGTACATGTAATTATGGATACATTGTGAATTTTAAAATCATTGAAATCCTGTTAGTCCTCTTGTCACTCTCTAGATTTTCACTGAACTATTTTCATTTGTTTATTTTTGGCTTTATCATTGAGTGTGTGTGTGTGTGTGTGTGTGTGTGTGTGTGTGTGTGTGGTGTGTGTGTGCATATCATCTGCCTCCCTGCCAACGGGCCTACTCAGTTTGAGCATGAATATGTTCAGCTTTGTAGTTAGATTTAGTGCAAAAAGATAGTTTTCAATTTTTCAAGACATGATTTTTCTGTGTTGCTTTGACTCTCCCAGGACTCAGTCTGTAGACCAGGCTGGCCATGAACTCATAGATCCTCCTGCCACCAGAGTGGTTACATTACAGGCATGTGGGGATATTTCCTGCTCCATACTGGGTTTTCTTCTTTCTTCCTTGCTTTCTTTCTTCTACCACATCAACTTCTTATTTTCCTTCTTCTTCTACCCCTTCTACTTCTTTTTGTTCTTTATCTTTCTCGTCATCTTCTTCTCTTTTACTTCTTCTTCTTCTAATTTTCTTTTGCTCTTTCATCATGAGGCTTCACTATGCAGCTTTTACTGACCTGAGGCTCCATTGAACTCAAACCCAAACAGCTTCCTGAATGCTGTTGATAAAATTCTCATGGCCACTGCCCAGTAATTTCTCCTTTCAAGTCTTGCTATCTAGCAATTTAATTTTTCAATTACTTACCCCTTTGACTTTAGGTCTACGCACTCCTGGAAATCCAGATCCTCCGACCTCCCTACACAATCATAAATAACTAGAGTTAAAATAATTGACCTGGCCTTCATACAGGTGTAAATCAAAAATAAATGAAGAAGATCGAAGGGAACTTGGCCTGGGGATCAGATGAAACTTCACGGATTGCTGGAAAGCTGAACTAGTCTAGAGGTGTATGCTTACACAGAACAAACAAGTAGTGCTGCTTGTTTGAACTTGGGTTAGTATGTGAAGAAACACAGATTCTGATTCCAAAGTGAGTCTTTCTTTGTCCACCTTTCTTTATTTCATAAGTAAAATCAGAGACCTGGTTGGCATGGAGCTTGTATTGCCAGTCCCACAAGCAAACAGGCTTTGTAGGCATTCTGCCTCCACACCCCATCCCGTTGTCTCCTGCTGTATCATACAAATGCCCAGTCTTCTACCAATTTACACACACACAGATACATGCACGCGCACACACACACACACACACACACACACACAAACACACACTCACACATTCACAAACACACACACATATTAAAGAATAGGGCCCAGGAGCATAGACTGTCTATAAATTGCAGAGGTCACTTGGTGGCATGTAGTGCCCTCTTCTGGTGAAAGTGCAGAGAGAATACTCATGCATAAAATCAATCCAGAAGCATTTCATTTCTACTTATTATTACTATTATCATCATTATTATTATTCTGATTTTTTTTTGAGACAAACATTTAGTCTTTTCGTAGGAGAATGTCCTTGAACACTCTCTGTAATAAAGCAGGCTTGGAATTCAAACAGATCAATTTATGTTTGCCTCCCTAGTGTTGATGGGATTGACGGCCAATGTCAGGAACAGAACATAGTGTGTTCTCCTTTTTTCCCTTTTCCTTTGTCTGTAAACTCACATTTCTTCTCTCTTGTTTTCTTTTTCTTTCCCTTCACTCTCCATAGGAATCTAAACCTGGGCGGTGTTTTCCTTTTCATATAAGGCTGTGCTTTCCCAATATAAGAGCTTCCTACTATTCTTCAAGTGAAATTTGATTTTACTTTGTCACTGGGAAACACAAAGAACAAACAGGACCTTGAAAAGTACATCATATGATTGTGTCCATCTTGGTATCTTGTTGAGGTAACTCAAGCAAAGACGTGGAAATGAAAACCAAAGTAGGCAGGGCAGCCGGCACGTGGCCCATCATTGCTGGATTCTCTCAAACAACTGTGCTGGCCTTATGAATTTTAGCATTGTACTCCCTTGCTCTCTCTTACTCTCCATGGCTCCTTTACCTCCTTCCAACACGTGCCACAAGATATCTGTGAGAGTTGATCTTCCAGAAAGCATGTTGTCTGTCAGGAAGACAAACATTCTTGAATGATAGCTGTCCAAGTTACATCATCTCAGTGGGTAAGGTATTGTCGCTGAGGAATATGAATGAACCATTTTAGTATATATTGTACTTGTTTTTAGGGGACCAAAGTTGTTGTTATTCATCAACATCCTCATCAAACTTGTGGCTCCTGCTGCCTTCCTTTTACAAATTAATTGCCTCTCTCCCTCTCCTCTCGTGAGGGTAAATCAATGGAAAGTCTAACTTGGATATGGCTTGCTTTGGAATTGTGGGATTATATTCCTCTTTGCTGAACCTGGGCAATTCGGGGAGGACTGAGAGATGTTGCATTCACTGGAAAGTCTACCAAGTATTGATAATGGCTTTTCATAAGCATACAGCTGGAGCCCACTTTGCCTAAACTCAATACCCTATATATCCTCACCTGGGTCATCACAGGGCCATTGCTTGCTGATTGTGGTTGGATATAAAGAAAGGAATCACTTAGAGTCAGAGAGTTCTGCTCCCTTGTCTTTTTATTTTACTTCATTTTTCTGATGATTTTCATTGTTTGGCAAAATGTATACTATGCATCTTTGTAGACTGTCCTGGAACTCACTTTTGAGACCAGACTGGCTTCAAGCACACAGAAAATAGCTCAGCTCTGCCTCCCAAGGCCTGAGATTAATGATGTGTGACACAACCCCACAGTTTTTAATTTAATTTTGTTTTTGGGGAAGGGGGTATGGTGGGAATGCTTAATCAGTTCTTTCTTTAGATCCTTCAGGATTGATTTCATACAAAGTGTTCTGACCACAGTTTCCCTTCTTCCCTCAGCTCCTTCTCCTCAGCCAAATCCAACTGGTGTTAGGGTTATGCTTCTAGTTCACTCTCTTTCACACATTGCTGTGTTAATGCAAGAGCTGTAATTACTTTTCTCCATGGATCCTGGAATTATCAGTTTTTAGATTCTGCATGTGGTTTAGCCATGCACATGATTAAAATCAGTGAAATCTGAGTACCACCTGCCAGTGCAAAAGAACTTTTACGAGGATTTCAACTTATAGGCAGAGTATGTCAGGAAAGGGCAAGCTGTCTGTCACTGTGTTTAGAGCATTTACAATTGGTGATACATAACCAAAGCATTACACAGGATCAAGCCAACTTTCAAATAAGGTAGCCAATCATTCTGTTGTACTGATAGTCACATTAATAGAGGAAATTAGAGAAAGATAGAGTGATAAATTTAGGGACATGTCTTCCTTTCCAGCAGAAGTCAAATATATGAAATTAAAAAAAAAAATAACCAGAAATGGCCTGGTAGATGTCTTAGTAGTTGAAAGTCTTTCTGTCTTTTTTTTTTTTTTCAGCATTTCTCTATATAACCATTTCTTTTCTAGAACTCACACTGTAGTCCTGGTGAGCTGACAAATCTCTGCTTTCCGATTTTTGAGAACAGAGGCTTGATTCATCATCTGTGGCTAAAAGTTGGAATTTTGTTATTGATTTTTGAGTACATGAGACCTGAGAACTATAGTAGCAGAACAATACTCAGGAATCAGTTGGTGTTCTGCCTTAGGGACTGTGTGAAATTTTTGTCTTTATGTTTGTTTGTTTTTGTTTTTTAGTTTGTTTTTTGTATTAACTGTCTCCATATTTACATTTCCTCCACTGTCTCTCCCTTCCTTCCTTCTTCCTTTCAATTCTTTGGGAAACTGGTTTTGTCTTTGTACCTTGAGAGCTGTCTTGAAACTCATTTTGTAGGCCAGGCAGAAGTGAAAGTCAGAAATCAACCTGTCTATCTGCCTCTGCCTCTGCCTCTTCCTCAGAACCACTGTGTACCAATCTCCACTTGAATACTCATATATGCATGTGCCGTGCTTTCCAGTTAAACATTGGTTGAGGAGGGAAAGCCTACATGGCTGATAGGAATTCAGTTATTTTCAGGTTTATGAGGAACTATAAACTTTGTTTTGTTTACTTTATATTTTCACTTGTGGTTTTTTTTTTTTTTTTTTTTTTTCAAGACAGCTTGTGTCCCTTTATCGTTGCTCCACTTCATGGTGCAGGTCTTCTTTCTGAGAACAGATATGAAAGCATTGAGCTAACTCAAATTAGTTTACCTCTACTAATGTTGTTGTTCTCACTATACAGCAGAGATTGGCCAAGCCATACATGAAAGTCCAGCCCTGTCAAAGAGCAAAGGGGACCTTTCTTGCTTTAGGGCCTAACAAAGCTTGGCCCTAATTCTCTTGTACATGTAATTATGGATACATTGTGAATTTTAAAATCATTGAAATCCTGTTAGTCCTCTTGTCACTCTCTAGATTTTCACTGAACTATTTTCATTTGTTTATTTTTGGCTTTATCATTGAGTGTGTGTGTGTGTGTGTGTGTGTGTGTGTGTGTGTGTGTGTGTGTGTGTGTGCATATCATCTGCCTCCCTGCCAACGGGCCTACTCAGTTTGAGCATGAATATGTTCAGCTTTGTAGTTAGATTTAGTGCAAAAAGATAGTTTTCAATTTTTCAAGACATGATTTTTCTGTGTTGCTTTGACTCTCCCAGGACTCAGTCTGTAGACCAGGCTGGCCATGAACTCATAGATCCTCCTGCCACCAGAGTGGTTACATTACAGGCATGTGGGGATATTTCCTGCTCCATACTGGGTTTTCTTCTTTCTTCCTTGCTTTCTTTCTTCTACCACATCAACTTCTTATTTTCCTTCTTCTTCTACCCCTTCTACTTCTTTTTGTTCTTTATCTTTCTCGTCATCTTCTTCTCTTTTACTTCTTCTTCTTCTAATTTTCTTTTGCTCTTTCATCATGAGGCTTCACTATGCAGCTTTTACTGACCTGAGGCTCCATTGAACTCAAACCCAAACAGCTTCCTGAATGCTGTTGATAAAATTCTCATGGCCACTGCCCAGTAATTTCTCCTTTCAAGTCTTGCTATCTAGCAATTTAATTTTTCAATTACTTACCCCTTTGACTTTAGGTCTACGCACTCCTGGAAATCCAGATCCTCCGACCTCCCTACACAATCATAAATAACTAGAGTTAAAATAATTGACCTGTCCTTCATACAGGTGTAAATCAAAAATAAATGAAGAAGATCGAAGGGAACTTGGCCTGGGGATCAGATGAAACTTCACGGATTGCTGGAAAGCTGAACTAGTCTAGAGGTGTATGCTTACACAGAACAAACAAGTAGTGCTGCTTGTTTGAACTTGGGTTAGTATGTGAAGAAACACAGATTCTGATTCCAAAGTGAGTCTTTCTTTGTCCACCTTTCTTTATTTCATAAGTAAAATCAGAGACCTGGTTGGCATGGAGCTTGTATTGCCAGTCCCACAAGCAAACAGGCTTTGTAGGCATTCTGCCTCCACACCCCATCCCGTTGTCTCCTGCTGTATCATACAAATGCCCAGTCTTCTACCAATTTACACACACACAGATACATGCACGCGCACACACACACACACACACACACACACACAAACACACACTCACACATTCACAAACACACACACATATTAAAGAATAGGGCCCAGGAGCATAGACTGTCTATAAATTGCAGAGGTCACTTGGTGGCATGTAGTGCCCTCTTCTGGTGAAAGTGCAGAGAGAATACTCATGCATAAAATCAATCCAGAAGCATTTCATTTCTACTTATTATTACTATTATCATCATTATTATTATTCTGATTTTTTTTGAGACAAACATTTAGTCTTTTCGTAGGAGAATGTCCTTGAACACTCTCTGTAATAAAGCAGGCTTGGAATTCAAACAGATCAATTTATGTTTGCCTCCCCTAGTGTTGATGGGATTGACGGCCAATGTCAGGAACAGAACATAGTGTGTTCTCCTTTTTTCCCTTTTCCTTTGTCTGTAAACTCACATTTCTTCTCTCTTGTTTTCTTTTTCTTTCCCTTCACTCTCCATAGGAATCTAAACCTGGGCGGTGTTTTCCTTTTCATATAAGGCTGTGCTTTCCCAATATAAGAGCTTCCTACTATTCTTCAAGTGAAATTTGATTTTACTTTGTCACTGGGAAACACAAAGAACAAACAGGACCTTGAAAAGTACATCATATGATTGTGTCCATCTTGGTATCTTGTTGAGGTAACTCAAGCAAAGACGTGGAAATGAAAACCAAAGTAGGCAGGGCAGCCGGCACGTGGCCCATCATTGCTGGATTCTCTCAAACAACTGTGCTGGCCTTATGAATTTTAGCATTGTACTCCCTTGCTCTCTCTTACTCTCCATGGCTCCTTTACCTCCTTCCAACACGTGCCACAAGATATCTGTGAGAGTTGATCTTCCAGAAAGCGTGTTGTCTGTCAGGAAGACAAACATTCTTGAATGATAGCTATCCAAGTTACATCATCTCAGTGGGTAAGGTATTGTCGCAGAGGAATATGAATGAACCATTTTAGTATATATTGTACTTGTTTTTAGGGGACCAAAGTTGTTGTTATTCATCAACATCCTCATCAAACTTGTGGCTCCTGCTGCCTTCCTTTTACAAATTAATTGCCTCTCTCCCTCTCCTCTCGTGAGGGTAAATCAATGGAAAGTCTAACTTGGATATGGCTTGCTTTGGAATTGTGGGATTATATTCCTCTTTGCTGAACCTTGGCAATTCGGGGAGGACTGAGAGATGTTGCATTCACTGGAAAGTCTACCAAGTATTGATAATGGCTTTTCATAAGCGTACAGCTGGAGCCCACTTTGCCTAAACTCAATACCCTATATATCCTCACCTGGGTCATCACAGGGCCATTGCTTGCTGATTGTGGTTGGATATAAAGAAAGGAATCACTTAGAGTCAGAGAGTTCTGCTCCCTTGTCTTTTTATTTTACTTCATTTTTCTGTTGATTTTCATTGTTTGGCAAAATGTATACTATGCATCTTTGTAGACTGTCCTGGAACTCACTTTTGAGACCAGACTGGCTTCAAGCACACAGAAAATAGCTCAGCTCTGCCTCCCAAGGCCTGAGATTAATGATGTGTGACACAACCCCACAGTTTTTAATTTAATTTTGTTTTTGGGGAAGGGGGTATGGTGGGAATGCTTAATCAGTTCTTTCTTTAGATCCTTCAGGATTGATTTCATACAAAGTGTTCTGACCACAGTTTCCCTTCTTCCCTCAGCTCCTTCTCCTCAGCCAAATCCAACTGGTGTTAGGGTTATGCTTCTAGTTCACTCTCTTTCACACATTGCTGTGTTAATGCAAGAGCTGTAATTACTTTTCTCCATGGATCCTGGAATTATCAGTTTTTAGATTCTGCATGTGGTTTAGCCATGCACATGATTAAAATCAGTGAAATCTGAGTACCACCTGCCAGTGCAAAAGAACTTTTACGAGGATTTCAACTTATAGGCAGAGTATGTCAGGAAAGGGCAAGCTGTCTGTCACTGTGTTTAGAGCATTTACAATTGGTGATACATAACCAAAGCATTACACAGGATCAAGCCAACTTTCAAATAAGGTAGCCAATCATTCTGTTGTACTGATAGTCACATTAATAGAGGAAATTAGAGAAAGATAGAGTGATAAATTTAGGGACATGTCTTCACTTTCCAGCAGAAGTCAAATATATGAAATTAAAAAAAAAAATAACCAGAAATGGCCTGGTAGATGTCTTAGTAGTTGAAAGTCTTTCTGTCTTTTTTTTTTTCAGCATTTCTCTATATAACCATTTCTTTTCTAGAACTCAGATTGTAGTCCTGGTGAGCTGACAAATCTCTGCTTTCCGATTTTTGAGAACAGAGGCTTGATTCATCATCTGTGGCTAAAAGTTGGAATTTTGTTATTGATTTTTGAGTACATGAGACCTGAGAACTATAGTAGCAGAACAATACTCAGGAATCAGTTGGTGTTCTGCCTTAGGGACTGTGTGAAATTTTTGTCTTGATGTTTGTTTGTTTTTGTTTTTTTTTAGTTTGTTTTTTGTATTAACTGTCTCCATATTTACATTTCCTCCACTGTCTCTCCCTTCCTTCCTTCTTCCTTTCATTTCTTTGGGAAACTGGTTTTGTCTTTGTACCTTGAGAGCTGTCTTGAAACTCATTTTGTAGGCCAGGCAGAAGTGAAAGTCAGAAATCAACCTGTCTATCTGCCTCTGCCTCTGCCTCTTCCTCAGAACCACTGTGTACCAATCTCCACTTGAATACTCATATATGCATGTGCCGTGCTTTCCAGTTAAACATTGGTTGAGGAGGGAAAGCCTACATGGCTGATAGGAATTCAGTTATTTTCAGGTTTATGAGGAACTATAAACTTTGTTTTGTTTACTTTATATTTTCACTTGTGGTTTTTTTTTTTTTTTTTTTTTTTCTTTTTTTTCAAGACAGCTTGTGTCCCTTTATCTTTGCTCCACTTCATGGTGCAGGTCTTCTTTCTGAGAACAGATATGAAAGCATTGAGCTAACTCAAATTAGTTTACCTCTACTAATGTTGTTGTTCTCACTATACAGCAGAGATTGGCCAAGCCATACATGAAAGTCCAGCCCTGTCAAAGAGCAAAGGGGACCTTTCTTGCTTTAGGGCCTAACAAAGCTTGGCCCTAATTCTCTTGTACATGTAATTATGGATACATTGTGAATTTTAAAATCATTGAAATCCTGTTAGTCCTCTTGTCACTCTCTAGATTTTCACTGAACTATTTTCATTTGTTTATTTTTGGCTTTATCATTGAGTGTGTGTGTGTGTGTGTGTGTGTGTGTGTGTGTGTGTGTGTGTTTGTGTGTGCATATCATCTGCCTCCCTGCCAACGGGCCTACTCAGTTTGAGCATGAATATGTTCAGATTTGTAGTTAGATTTAGTGCAAAAAGATAGTTTTCAATTTTTCAAGACATGATTTTTCTGTGTTGCTTTGACTCTCCCAGGACTCAGTCTGTAGACCAGGCTGGCCATGAACTCATAGATCCTCCTGCCACCAGAGTGGTTACATTACAGGCATGTGGGGATATTTCCTGCTCCATACTGGGTTTTCTTCTTTCTTCCTTGCTTTCTTTCTTCTACCACATCAACTTCTTATTTTCCTTCTTCTTCTACCCCTTCTACTTCTTTTTGTTCTTTATCTTTCTCGTCATCTTCTTCTCTTTTACTTCTTCTTCTTCTAATTTTCTTTTGCTCTTTCATCATGAGGCTTCACTATGCAGCTTTTACTGACCTGAGGCTCCATTGAACTCAAACCCAAACAGCTTCCTGAATGCTGTTGATAAAAGTTCTCATGGCCACTGCCCAGTAATTTCTCCTTTCAAGTCTTGCTATCTAGCAATTTAATTTTTCAATTACTTACCCCTTTGTCTTTAGGTCTACGCACTCCTGGAAATCCAGATCCTCCGACCTCCCTACACAATCATAAATAACTAGAGTTAAAATAATTGACCTGGCCTTCATACAGGTGTAAATCAAAAATAAATGAAGAAGATCGAAGGGAACTTGGCCTGGGGATCAGATGAAACTTCACGGATTGCTGGAAAGCTGAACTAGTCTAGAGGTGTATGCTTACACAGAACAAACAAGTAGTGCTGCTTGTTTGAACTTGGGTTAGTATGTGAAGAAACACAGATTCTGATTCCAAAGTGAGTCTTTCTTTGTCCACCTTTCTTTATTTCATAAGTAAAATCAGAGACCTGGTTGGCATGGAGCTTGTATTGCCAGTCCCACAAGCAAACAGGCTTTGTAGGCATTCTGCCTCCACACCCCATCCCGTTGTCTCCTGCTGTATCATACAAATGCCCAGTCTTCTACCAATTTACACACACACAGATACATGCACGCGCACACACACACACACACACACAAACACACACACAAACACACACTCACACATTCACAAACACACACACATATTAAAGAATAGGGCCCAGGAGCATAGACTGTCTATAAATTGCAGAGGTCACTTGGTGGCATGTAGTGCCCTCTTCTGGTGAAAGTGCAGAGAGAATACTCATGCATAAAATCAATCCAGAAGCATTTCATTTCTACTTATTATTACTATTATCATCATTATTATTATTCTGATTTTTTTTGAGACAAACATTTAGTCTTTTCGTTGGAGAATGTCCTTGAACACTCTCTGTAATAAAGCAGGCTTGGAATTCAAACAGATCAATTTATGTTTGCCTCCCTAGTGTCGATGGGATTGACGGCCAATGTCAGGAACAGAACATAGTGTGTTCTCCTTTTTTCCCTTTTCCTTTGTCTGTAAACTCACATTTCTTCTCTCTTGTTTTCTTTTTCTTTCCCTTCACTCTCCATAGGAATCTAAACCTGGGCGGTGTTTTCCTTTTCATATAAGGCTGTGCTTTCCCAATATAAGAGCTTCCTACTATTCTTCAAGTGAAATTTGATTTTACTTTGTCACTGGGAAACACAAAGAACAAACAGGACCTTGAAAAGTACATCATATGATTGTGTCCATCTTGGTATCTTGTTGAGGTAACTCAAGCAAAGACGTGGAAATGAAAACCAAAGTAGGCAGGGCAGCCGGCACGTGGCCCATCATTGCTGGATTCTCTCAAACAACTGTGCTGGCCTTATGAATTTTAGCATTGTACTCCCTTGCTCTCTCTTACTCTCCATGGCTCCTTTACCTCCTTCCAACACGTGCCACAAGATATCTGTGAGAGTTGATCTTCCAGAAAGCGTGTTGTCTGTCAGGAAGACAAACATTCTTGAATGATAGCTATCCAAGTTACATCATCTCAGTGGGTAAGGTATTGTCGCAGAGGAATATGAATGAACCATTTTAGTATATATTGTACTTGTTTTTAGGGGACCAAAGTTGTTGTTATTCATCAACATCCTCATCAAACTTGTGGCTCCTGCTGCCTTCCTTTTACAAATTAATTGCCTCTCTCCCTCTCCTCTCGTGAGGGTAAATCAATGGAAAGTCTAACTTGGATATGGCTTGCTTTGGAATTGTGGGATTATATTCCTCTTTGCTGAACCTTGGCAATTCAGGGAGGACTGAGAGATGTTGCATTCACTGGAAAGTCTACCAAGTATTGATAATGGCTTTTCATAAGCATACAGCTGGAGCCCACTTTGCCTAAACTCAATACCCTATATATCCTCACCTGGGTCATCACAGGGCCATTGCTTGCTGATTGTGGTTGGATATAAAGAAAGGAATCACTTAGAGTCAGAGAGTTCTGCTCCCTTGTCTTTTTATTTTACTTCATTTTTCTGTTGATTTTCATTGTTTGGCAAAATGTATACTATGCATCTTTGTAGACTGTCCTGGAACTCACTTTTTGAGACCAGACTGGCTTCAAGCACACAGAAAATAGCTCAGCTCTGCCTCCCAAGGCCTGAGATTAATGATGTGTGACACAACCCCACAGTTTTTAATTTAATTTTGTTTTTGGGGAAGGGGGTATGGTGGGAATGCTTAATCAGTTCTTTCTTTAGATCCTTCAGGATTGATTTCATACAAAGTGTTCTGACCACAGTTTCCCTTCTTCCCACAGCTCCTTCTCCTCAGCCAAATCCAACTGGTGTTAGGGTTATGCTTCTAGTTCACTCTCTTTCACACATTGCTGTGTTAATGCAAGAGCTGTAATTACTTTTCTCCATGGATCCTGGAATTATCAGTTTTTAGATTCTGCATGTGGTTTAGCCATGCACATGATTAAAATCAGTGAAATCTGAGTACCACCTGCCAGTGCAAAAGAACTTTTACGAGGATTTCAACTTATAGGCAGAGTATGTCAGGAAAGGGCAAGCTGTCTGTCACTGTGTTTAGAGCATTTACAATTGGTGATACATAACCAAAGCATTACACAGGATCAAGCCAACTTTCAAATAAGGTAGCCAATCATTCTGTTGTACTGATAGTCACATTAATAGAGGAAATTAGAGAAAGATAGAGTGATAAATTTAGGGACATGGCTTCACTTTCCAGCAGAAGTCAAATATATGAAATTAAAAAAAAAAAAATAACCAGAAATGGCCTGGTAGATGTCTTAGTAGTTGAAAGTCTTTCTGTCTTTTTTTTTTTCAGCATTTCTCTATATACCCATTTCTTTTCTAGAACTCACACTGTAGTCCTGGTGAGCTGACAAATCTCTGCTTTCCGATTTTTGAGAACAGAGGCTTGATTCATCATCTGTGGCTAAAAGTTGGAATTTTGTTATTGATTTTTGAGTACATGAGACCTGAGAACTATAGTAGCAGAACAATACTCAGGAGGGATCAGTTGGTGTTCTGCCTTAGGGACTGTGTGAAATTTTTGTCTTGATGTTTGCTTTTTTTGTTTTTGTTTTTTAGTTTGTTTTTTGTATTAACTGTCTCCATATTTACATTTCCTCCACTGTCTCTCCCTTCCTTCCTTCTTCCTTTCATTTCTTTTGGAAACTGGTTTTGTCTTTGTACCTTGAGAGCTGTCTTGAAACTCATTTTGTAGGCCAGGCAGAAGTGAAAGTCAGAAATCAACCTGTCTCTCTGCCTCTGCCTCTGCCTCTGCTCCGCAGAACCACTGTGTACCAATCTCCGCTGGAATACTCATATATGCATGTACCATGTTTTCCAGTTAAACATTGGTTGAGGAGGGAAAGCCATACATGGCTGATAGGAATTCAGTTATTTTCAGGTTTATGAGGAATAAATTTTTTGTTTTGTTTACTTTATATTTTCACTTGGTTTTTTTTTTTTTTTCTAGACAGGTTGTGTCCCTTTATCTGTTCTCCACTACATGGTGCAGGTCTTCTTTCTGAGAACAGATATGAAAGCATTGAGCTACTTCAAATTAGTTTACCTCTACTAATGTTGTTGCTCTCACGATACAGCAGAGATTGGCCAAGCCATGCATGAAAGTCCAGCCCTGTCAAAGAGCAAAGGGGACCTTTCTTGCTGCAGGGCCTAACAAAGCTTGGCCCTAATTCTCTTGTACTTGTAATTATGGATACATTGTGAATTTTAAAATCATTGAAATCCTGTTAGTCCTCTTGTCACTCTCTAGATTTTCACTGAACTATTTTCATTTGTTTGTTTTTGGCTTTATCATTTACTGTGTGTGTGTGTGTGTGCGTGTGTGTGTGTGTGTGTGTGTGCATCTCATCTGCCTCCCTGCCAAGGGGCCTACTCAGTTTGAGCATGAATATATTCAGATTTATAGTTAGATTTAGTGCAAAAAGGTAGTTTTCAATTTTTCAAGACATGATTTTTCTGTGTTGCTTTGACTCTCCCAGGACTCAGTCTGTAGACCAGGCTGGCCATGAACTCATAGATCCTCCTGCCACCAGAGTGGTTACATTACAGGCATGTGGGGATATTTCCTGCTCCATACTGGGTTTTCTTCTTTCTTCCTTGCTTTCTTTCTTCTACCACATCAACTTCTTATTTTCCTCTTCTTCTACCCCTTCTACCTTTTTGTTCTTTCTTTCTCGCCATCTTCTTCTCTTTTTTCTTCTTCTTCTAATTTTCTTTTGCTCTTTCATCATGAGGCTTCACTATGCAGCTTTTACTGACCTGAGGCTCCATTGAACTCAAACCCAACAGCTTCCTGTGTGCTGTTGATAAAATTCTCATGGCCACTGCCCAGTGGGGGGGGGGGGGGGGGGAGGGGGAGGGGGCGGGGGGGGGGGCGGCCCTCGCCCGTAATTTCGCCTTTCAAGTCTTGCTATCTAGCAATTTAATTTTTCAATTACTTACCCCTTTGACTTTATGTCTACGCACTCCTGGAAATCCAGATCCTCCGACCTCCCTACACAATCAAAAATAACTAGAGTTAAAATAATTGACCTGTCCTTCATACAGGTGTAAATCAAAAATAAATGAAGAAGATCCAAGGGAACTTGGCCTGGGGATCAGATGAAACTTCACGGATTGCTGGAAAGCTGAACTAGTCTAGAGGTGTATGCTTACACAGAACAAACAAGTAGTGCTGCTTGTTTGAACTTGGGTTAGTATGTGAAGAAACACAGATTCTGATTCCAAAGTGAGTCTTTCTTTGTCCACCTTTCTTTATTTCATAAGTAAAATCAGAGACCTGGTTGGCATGGAGCTTGTATTGCCAGTCCCACAAGCAAACAGGCTTTGTAGGCATTCTGCCTCCACACCCCATCCCGTTGTCTCCTGCTGTATCATACAAATGCCCAGTCTTCTACCAATTTACACACACACAGATACATGCACGCGCACACACACACACACACACACAAACACACACTCACACATTCACAAACACACACACATATTAAAGAATAGGGCCCAGGAGCATAGACTGTCTATAAATTGCAGAGGTCACTTGGTGGCATGTAGTGCCCTCTTCTGGTGAAAGGGCAGACAGAATACTCATGCATAAAATCAATCCAGAAGCATTTCATTTACTTATTATTACTATTATCATCATTATTATTATTCTCATTATTTTTGAGACAAACATTTAGTCTTTTCGTAGGAGAATGTCCTTGAACACTCTCTGTAATAAAGCAGGCTTGGAATTCAAACAGATCAATTTATGTTTGCCTCCCTAGTGTCGATGGGATTGACGGCCAATGTCAGGAACAGAACATAGTGTGTTCTCCTTTTTTCCCTTTTCCTTTGTCTGTAAACTCACATTTCTTCTCTCTTGTTTTCTTTTTCTTTCCCTTCACTCTCCATAGGAATCTAAACCTGGGCGGTGTTTTCCTTTTCATATAAGGCTGTGCTTTCCCAATATAAGAGCTTCCTACAATTCTTCAAGTAAAATTTGATTTTACTTTGTCACTGGGAAACACAAAGAACAAACAGGACCTTGAAAAGTACATGATATGATTGTGTCCATCTTGGTATCTTGTTGAGGTAACTCAAGCAAAGACGTGGAAATGAAAACCAAAGTAGGCAGGCCAGCCGGCATGTGGCCCATCATTGCTGGATTCTCTCAAACAACTGTGCTGGCCTTATGAATTTTAGCATTGTACTCCCTTGCTCTCTCTTACTCTCCATGGCTCATTTACCTCCTTCCAACATGTGCCACCAGATATCTGTTAGAGTTGATCTTCCAGAAAGCGTGTTGTCTGTCAGGAAGACAAACATTCTTGAATGATAGCTATCCATTTTACATCATCTCAGTGGGTAAGGTATTGTCACTGAGGAATATGAATGAACCATTTTAGTATATATTGTACTTGTTTTTAGGGGACCAAAGTTGTTGTTATTCATCAACATCCTCATAAAACTTGTGGCTCCTGCTGCCTTCCTTTTACAAATTAATTGCCTCTCTCCCTCTCCTCTCCTGAGGGTAAATCAATGGAAAGTCTATCTTGGATATGGCTTGCTTTGGAATTGTGGGATTATATTCCCTCTTTGCTGAACCTGGGCCATTCAGGTAGGACTGAGAGATGCTGCATTCACTGGAAAGTCTACCAAGTATTGATAATGGCTTTTCATAAGCATACAGCTGGAGCCCACTTTGCCTAAACTCATTACCCTATATATCCTCACCTGGGTCATCACAGGGCCATTGCTAGCTGATTGTGGTTGGATATAAAGAAAGGAATCACTTAGAGTCAGAGAGTTCTGCTCCCTTGTCTTTTTATTTTACTTCATTTTTCTGATGATTTTCATTGTTTGGCAAAATGTATACTATGCATCTTTGTAGACTGTCCTGGAACTCACTTTTGAGACCAGACTGGCTTCAAGCACCCAGAAAATGGCTCAGCTCTGCCTCCCAAGGCCTGAGATTAATGATGTGTGACACAACCCCATAGTTTTTTAATTTAATTTTCTTTTTGGGGAAGGGGGTATGGTGGGAATGCTTAATCAGTTCTTTCTTTAGATCCTTCAGGATTGATTTCATTCAAAGTGTTCTGACCACAGATTCCCTTCTTCCCACAGCTCGTTCTCCTCAGCCAAATCCAACTGGTGTTAGGGTTATGCTTCTAGTTCACTCTCTTTCACACATTGCTGTGTTAATGCAAGAGCTGTAATTACTTTTCTCCATGGATCCTGGAATTATCAGTTTTTAGATTCTGCATGTGGTTTAGCCATGCACATGATTAAAATCAGTGAAATCTGAGTACCACCTGCCAGTGCAAAAGAACTTTTACGAGGATTTCAACTTATAGGCAGAGTATGTCAGGAAAGGGCAAGCTGTCTGTCACTGTGTTTAGAGCATTTACAATTGGTGATACATAACCAAAGCATTACACAGGATCAAGCCAACTTTCAAATAAGGTAGCCAATCATTCTGTTGTACTGATAGTCACATTAATAGAGGAAATTAGAGAAAGATAGAGTGATAAATTTAGCGACATGGCTTCACTTCCAGCAGAAGTTAAATATATGAAATTAAAAAAAAAAATAACCAGAAATGGCCTGGTAGATGTCTTAGTAGTTGAAAGTCTTTCTGTCTTTTTTTTTCAGCATACTCTGTATACCCATTTCTTTTCTAGAACTCACACTGTAGTCCTGGTGAGCTGACAAATCTCTGCTTTCCGATTTTTGAGAACAGAGGCTTGATTCATCATCTGTGGCTAAAAGTTGGAATTTTGTTATTGATTTTTGAGTACATGAGACCTGAGAACTATAGTAGCAGAACAATACTCAGGAATCAGTTGGTGTTCTGCCTTAGGGACTGTGTGAAATTTTTGTCTTGATGTTTGTTTGTTTTTGTTTTTTAGTTTTTTTTTTGTATTAACTGTCTCCATATTTACATTTCCTCCACTGTCTCTCCCTTCCTTCCTTCTTCCTTTCATTTCTTTTGGAAACTGGTTTTGTCTTTGTACCTTGAGAGCTGTCCTGAAACTCATTTTGTAGGCCAGGCAGAAGTGAAAGTCAGAAATCAACCTGTCTATCTGCCTCTGCCTCTGCCTCTTCCTCAGAACCACTGTGTACCAATCTCCACTTGAATACTCATATATGCATGTGCCGTGCTTTCCAGTTAAACATTGGTTGAGGAGGGAAAGCCTACATGGCTGATAGGAATTCAGTTATTTTCAGGTTTATGAGGAACTATAAACTTTGTTTTGTTTACTTTATATTTTCACTTGTGGTTTTTTTTTCTTTTTTTTAAAGACAGCTTGTGTCCCTTTATCTTTGCTCCACTTCATGGTGCAGGTCTCCCTTCTGAGAACAAATATGAAAGCATTGAGCTAACTCAAATTAGTTTACCTCTACTAATGTTGTTGTTCTCACTATACAGCAGAGATTGGCCAAGCCATACATGAAAGTCCAGCCCTGTCAAAGAGCAAAGGGGACCTTTCTTGCTTTAGGGCCTAACAAAGCTTGGCCCTAATTCCCTTGTACTTGTAATTATGGATACATTGTGAATTTTAAAATCCTTGAAATCCTGTTAGTCCACTTGTCACTCTCTAGATTTTCACTGAACTATTTTCATTTGTTTATTTTTGGCTTTATCATTGAGTATGTGTGTGTGTGTGTGTGTGTGTGTGTGTATGTGTTTGTGTGTGCATCTCATCTGCCTCCCTGCCAACGGGCCTACTCAGTTTGAGCATGAATATGTTCAGATTTGTAGTTAGATTTAGTGCAAAAAGATAGTTTTCAATTTTTCAAGACATGATTTTTCTGTGTTGCTTTGACTCTCCCAGGACTCAGTTTATAGTCCAGGCTGGCCATGAACTCATAGATCCTCCTGCCACCAGAGTGGTTACATTACAGGCATGTGGGGATATTTCCTGCTCCATACTGGGTTTTCTTCTTTCTTCCTTGCTTTCTTTCTTCTACCACATCAACTTCTTATTTTCCTTCTTCTTCTACCCCTTCTACTTCTTTTTGTTCTTTATCTTTCTCGTCATCTTCTTCTCTTTTACTTCTTCTTCTTCTAATTTTCTTTTGCTCTTTCATCATGAGGCTTCACTATGCAGCTTTTACTGACCTGAGGCTCCATTGAACTCAAACCCAAACAGCTTCCTGAATGCTGTTGATAAAATTCTCATGGCCACTGCCCAGTAATTTTCTCCTTTCAAGTCTTGCTATCTAGCAATTTAATTTTTCAATTACTTACCCCTTTGACTTTAGGTCTACGCACTCCTGGAAATCCAGATCCTCCGACCTCCCTACACAATCATAAATAACTAGAGTTAAAATAATTGACCTGTCCTTCATACAGGTGTAAATCAAAAATAAATGAAGAAGATCGAAGGGAACTTGGCCTGGGGATCAGATGAAACTTCACGGATTGCTGGAAAGCTGAACTAGTCTAGAGGTGTATGCTTACACAGAACAAACAAGTAGTGCTGCTTGTTTGAACTTGGGTTAGTATGTGAAGAAACACAGATTCTGATTCCAAAGTGAGTCTTTCTTTGTCCACCTTTCTTTATTTCATAAGTAAAATCAGAGACCTGGTTGGCATGGAGCTTGTATTGCCAGTCCCACAAGCAAACAGGCTTTGTAGGCATTCTGCCTCCACACCCCCATCCCGTTGTCTCCTGCTGTATCATACAAATGCCCAGTCTTCTACCAATTTACACACACACGATACATGCACGCGCACACACACACACACACACACAAACACACACTCACACATTCACAAACACACACATATTAAAGAATAGGGCCCAGGAGCATAGACTGTCTATAAATTGCAGAGGTCACTTGGTGGCATGTAGTGCCCTCTTCTGGTGAAAGGGCAGACAGAATACTCATGCATAAAATCAATCCAGAAGCATTTCATTTCACTTATTATTACTATTATCATCATTATTATTATTCTCATTATTTTGAGACAAACATTTAGTCTTTTTCGAGAGAATGTCCTTGAACACTCTCGTAATAAAGCGGGCTTGGAATTCAAACAGATCAATTTATGTTTGCCTCCCTAGTGTTGATGGGATTGACGGCCAATGTCAGGAACAGAACATAGTGTGTTCTCCTTTTTTCCCTTTTCCTTTGTCTGTAAACTCACATTTCTTCTCTCTTGTTTTCTTTTTCTTTCCCTTCACTCTCCATAGGAATCTAAACCTGGGCGGTGTTTTCCTTTTCATATAAGGCTGTGCTTTCCCAATATAAGAGCTTCCTACAATTCTTCAAGTAAAATTTGATTTTACTTTGTCACTGGGAAACACAAAGAACAAACAGGACCTTGAAAAGTACATGATATGATTGTGTCCATCTTGGTATCTTGTTGAGGTAACTCAAGCAAAGACGTGGAAATGAAAACCAAAGTAGGCAGGCCAGCCGGCATGTGGCCCATCATTGCTGGATTCTCTCAAACAACTGTGCTGGCCTTATGAATTTTAGCATTGTACTCCCTTGCTCTCTCTTACTCTCCATGGCTCATTTACCTCCTTCCAACATGTGCCACCAGATATCTGTCAGAGTTGATCTTCCAGAAAGCGTGTTGTCTGTCAGGAAGACAAACATTCTTGAATGATAGCTATCCATTTTACATCATCTCAGTGGGTAAGGTATTGTCACTGAGGAATATGAATGAACCATTTTAGTATATATTGTACTTGTTTTTAGGGGACCAAAGTTGTTGTTATTCATCAACATCCTCATAAAACTTGTGGCTCCTGCTGCCTTCCTTTTACAAATTAATTGCCTCTCTCCCTCTCCTCTCCTGAGGGTAAATCAATGGAAAGTCTATCTTGGATATGGCTTCCTTTGGAATTGTGGGATTATATTCCCTCTTTGCTGAACCTGGGCCATTCAGGTAGGACTGAGAGATGCTGCATTCACTGGAAAGTCTACCAAGTATTGATAATGGCTTTTCATAAGCATACAGCTGGAGCCCACTTTGCCTAAACTCATTACCCTATATATCCTCACCTGGGTCATCACAGGGCCATTGCTAGCTGATTGTGGTTGGATATAAAGAAAGGAATCACTTAGAGTCAGAGAGTTCTGCTCCCTTGTCTTTTTCATTTTATTTCATTTTTCTGATGATTTTCATTGTTTGGCAAAATGTATACTATGCATCTTTTGTAGACTGTCCTGGAACTCACTTTTGAGACCAGACTGGCTTCAAGCACCCAGAAAATGGCTCAGCTCTGCCTCCCAAGGCCTGAGATTAATGATGTGTGACACAACCCCATAGTTTTTATTTTATTTTCTTTTTGGGGAAGGGGGTATGGTGGGAATGCTTAATCAGTTCTTTCTTTAGATCCTTCAGGATTGATTTCATTCAAAGTGTTCTGACCACAGATTCCCTTCTTCCCACAGCTCGTTCTCCTCAGCCAAATCCAACTGGTGTTAGGGTTATGCTTCTAGTTCACTCTCTTTCACACATTGCTGTGTTAATGCAAGAGCTGTAATTACTTTTCTCCATGGATCCTGGAATTATCAGTTTTTAGATTCTGCATGTGGTTTAGCCATGCACATGATTAAAATCAGTGAAATCTGAGTACCACCTGCCAGTGCAAAAGAACTTTTACGAGGATTTCAACTTATAGGCAGAGTATGTCAGGAAAAGGGCAAGCTGTCTGTCACTGTGTTTAGAGCATTTACAATTGGTGATACATAACCAAAGCATTACACAGGATCAAGCCAGCTTTCAAATAAGGTAGCCAATCATTCTGTTGTACTGATAGTCACTTAATAGAGGAAATTAGAGAAAGATAGAGTGATAAATTTAGGGACATGGCTTCACTTCCAGCAGAAGTTAAATATGTGAAATTAAAAAAAAAATAATCAGAAATGGCCTGGTAGATGTCTTAGTAGTTGAAAGTCTTTCTGTCTTTTTTTTTTTTTCAGCATTCTCTGTATACCCATTTCTTTTCTAGAACTCACACTGTAGTCCTGGTGAGCTGACAAATCTCTGCTTTCCGATTTTTGAGAACAGAGGCTTGATTCATCATCTGTGGCTAAAAGTTGGAATTTTGTTATTGATTTTTGAGTACATGAGACCTGAGAACTATAGTAGCAGAACAATACTCAGGAATCAGTTGGTGTTCTGCCTTAGGGACTGTGTGAAATTTTGTCTTGATGTTTGTTTGTTTTTGTTTTTTGTTTGTTTTTGTATTAACTGTCTCCATATTTACATTTCCTCCACTGTCTCTCCCTTCCTTCCTTCTTCCTTTCATTTCTTTTGGAAACTGGTTTTGTCTTTGTACCTTGAGAGCTGTCTTGAAACTCATTTTTTAGGCCAGGCAGAAGTGAAAGTCAGAAATCAACCTGTCTATCTGCCTCTGCCTCTGCCTCTTCCTCAGAACCACTGTGTACCAATCTCCACTTGAATACTCATATATGCATGTGCCGTGCTTTCCAGTTAAACATTGGTTGAGGAGGGATAGCCTACATGGCTGATAGGAATTCAGTTATTTTCAGGTTTATGAGGAACTATAAACTTTGTTTTGTTTTACTTTATATTTTCACTTGTGGTTTTTTTTTTTCTTTTTTTTAAAGACAGCTTGTGTCCCTTTATCTTTGCTCCACTTCATGGTGCAGGTCTCCCTTCTGAGAACAAATATGAAAGCATTGAGCTAACTCAAATTAGTTTACCTCTACTAATGTTGTTGTTCTCACTATACAGCAGAGATTGGCCAAGCCACCATGAAAGTCCAGCCCTGTCAAAGAGCAAAGGGGACCTTTCTTGCTGCAGGGCCTAACAAAGCTTGGCCCTAATTCTTTTGTACTTGTAATTATGGATACATTGTGAATTTTAAAATCCTTGAAATCCTGTTAGTCCACTTGTCACTCTCTAGATTTTCACTGAACTATTTTCATTTGTTTATTTTTGGCTTTATCATTGAGTATGTGTGTGTGTGTGTGTGTGTGTGTGTGTATGTGTGTGTGTGCATCTCATCTGCCTCCCTGCCAACGGGCCTACTCAGGTTTGAGCATGAATATGTTCAGATTTGTAGTTAGATTTAGTGCAAAAAGATAGTTTTCAATTTTTTCAAGACATGATTTTTCTGTGTTGCTTTGACTCTCCCAGGACTCAGTCTGTGTCCAGGCTGGCCATGAACTCATAGATCCTCCTGCCACCAGAGTGGTTAGTTACAGGCATGTGGGGATATTTCCTGCTCCATACTGGGTTTTCTTCTTTCTTCCCCCCTTGCTTTCTTTCTTCTGCCACATCAACTTCTTATTTTCCTTCTTCTTCCACCCTTCTACTTCTTTTTGTCCTTCATCTTTCTCTGTCATCTTCTTCTCTTTTACTTCTTCTTCTTCTAATTTCTTTGCTCTTTCATCATGAGGCTTCA